>NC_092859.1:8033276-8052015 GCF_032062135.1 Pyxicephalus adspersus
AGGGTCCTCTCCTCCTGTATCACTGTCTGTATTAGTCTGTCATTTGCAATCCCTATTTAATGTACAGCGCTGCATAATATGTTGGTGCTATATAATTCCTGTTTAATAATATTTATAATAATAATAATATTATCTACAACAAGCTCTCATGTGAGATTCTGAACACATCTTTATTGTACATGGGGGATTTTAAGCTTTTCCAGGAGAGTTCCACTATATCTAAAATTATATGGTTTGATGGTTTTTTTTTGCTTTTTTGTTTTTGAATTTGAGTTAATTAATTGTTATCTATGGTTAAATATATTATTGGTGTTTTATTGTGGAATTATCCTGGAAAAGCTTACAGCTAGAATAAGGTTGTGTTAAAAGAGGGATTTCTCAACTCACACCTCTCTAACACTGTATCAGTACTTTCCTGGACAGACTGCATTTGCATATAGACTACCCTAGGAATTGCCCACATATAAAACTGAGACTAAACTACTGACAGGAGGAGGAGGACAGTACAAAAGAAATGGGCTGGATAATACTTGTAGTCCATCAGACAGGAAATAAAGTGGGGTCATGATGACTGCTGCAGCTTCTAATGCTTGTAGTGGGGAAGTTGCATTGTGCAGGAAATGAGATTAATCACTTATATACCAGAAGAGGACAATCTACCCGTGTCCAAAAGGGAAGGTCAGGATTGAGTTTAGCTTTGAATTTAATTTTTTATTTGGAAATACAAAAACGACAAAAATGACATAAAAGTTACCATCTGTTTAATCTCATACTTTCATTATTAAAAATGAATAAATAAAAAAATAAATCTTTTATATACATCTATTTGAACATAGACGTGAGCCAGTCAGAGTTGGTGACAACCCTTCATCTTGCCTCAGTCCAATCAGATCTGTTTTCAGTGCACTTAAAGGTGCTGGAAAAAAAGTGACCAATCAGGATGACCGAAGGAACCAGCCTTGGCAGTGGGAAGCGTCTTGCCGATGTCGGGATTTTGTGCTTCATACAAGACAGATGTCTTATGTATAAACCTGCAGAGATAAATATGTCTATTACACAATGTAACAGAAGTTTATAAATTTGTGTGAATACATTTCAGACGTGTATAATTTTATTAATAGTTTAAAATAATTATTAATTTTGGGAGATTTCCCTTTCATATCAAGTTGCTGCACATCACATCCAATGGCAGAGCTTTGTCTCTAAAAACAGCATACTCCCTGTGATATACAATAATCGGTCCTGCAAAGGAATCATTCATCAAGGATGCTGATTGCACTAACATAAATTGTAGCAGTAGAATAAAACCTATTGTCATTATATCAATATATATTATATCAATAAAATATATACTCAAAATAAATACTAACTGGAAATACGCAGAGGTCACCCAATTAGTTCTTGCTCCGGCAGGTTCCGCAGATACATCCGAACAGGCCATTCAACATCTGGATGGTACAGAGGACAAGGGAAATAGCAGAGGAGCCCAGCACAATGGAGAACAGGACAACGTTAAACATCACTACATCTTTGGGATATTGGCAGATGTCCCATATGCCCTGGTTGAACAGGTAACTTTCATTACTGCAACAGAGGTAAAAAAATATTTATTATACATTACAATCCTGCCTTTGCGTGAACTACAAACTACAATGAGCAATGGCTCCCCTTGTGGCCAAAACTGCTATTGCAAATTAAGGCCTGAGATCATCTTTATTTCTGCAGTGGATATATTTACACCAATTTGGATGTTTGTGAGGTTTCATGAGTTTCACACATTTTTCATAGCACACCTTAGAGGTTTTAAGGGTTAAACGTTATATATTTTAGACAGTTCTGGATCTCCGACATCTAAGGCATGATAGTTGGCTACCTTGAGTCACCTGGCCATAGTAAGCATGGAGCCAATCAAGTCTTTTTTAAGGTGGGCTTCTGGTACAATTTAAATATATGGATAGCTGAGCTTTACAGTAAGATGGTCCTGCTACCTCAGGTCTTAGCTGGGCTGCGGTCTAGAGACTAAACCCAGGGAATGAGTCTGGTCCCCCTTGTTAACTGTAACAGGAGAGGCCACAGGATTGGGGACCCAGAAGAAAGGTGCTATAGGACCGAATTTGGGGAGAAATATGTTTTTCTGATATAAAAATGACCAAACAAGAGAAGGGGGAGATGGACTTCTTGTTACCCTTCTAAACATTCCATGTGCCTTGTTCCCCTGTTTCTCGTACAGTAGTTACCAAATGTCCAAAGTTGGTCAGATGAAAAAATAATAAAGTAACAATTTGTAAATGTTGTGGTTTGGAATTGCCCTTCATATTCATGCTGACCAATGGACTGGCCACAAATGACTTTCATTTTGGGCCCTGGTCTTCTGGGTGTGAACAATGTTTTCTTAACCAGACTCCTGAAGTATGCTTGAACTCTGTGTCAGGAACCCTGCAGCTCCTTTTGTTGCCTGCTGGTGGCACTGTGGTTAGGCATGCCTTGCATGTGCTTCCACAGGCAACCAGCACCTGCATTGCTGCAGAGTGTGCCACCAGCAGGCAACATAGAGAGCTGCAGGGTTTCTGACACTGTGTGCTGCCTTCTCTTCTCCTCCAAAAAATCTATAGATCTAGTTCAAAAATGGATTGCTTGCATTTAGTTGTGCCACATTTCGAGGAGGAATATTTAAAGAGCAGATGAGGAGGAAAATAGGATGAAGTCTTACCTGAAATTTTCAAGCTCTGTAGCGAAGGGACGACCCCACACAGGAGGTGCATTGGTGGGGGCGGTTGTGTTTGTATACAGGCAAGTGGGGCCATTCACCATGCCTACAACGGACACAGTAAAACCATATACGGATCCAGCAACTCCGAT
Source organism: Pyxicephalus adspersus (assembly GCF_032062135.1). Taxonomy (NCBI): domain Eukaryota; kingdom Metazoa; phylum Chordata; class Amphibia; order Anura; family Pyxicephalidae; genus Pyxicephalus; species Pyxicephalus adspersus. The sequence continues at coordinate 8,036,136 of NC_092859.1, forward strand.
AGCTGCAAATATGATTGATAAGAACATCTGCAGGAGAAAAAGGGTAAATAGTTATTATTTTGTGACATTTTCAGCATTTTAATATTTTTGGAATGAATATGTGTCATCACAACCAACAAAAATCTAAAAATTCTAGGGAGAGTAGGGAGTAGTAGGCAGGGACATGCTGATCATTTTTGTGCGTCCCAATCTTAAACTATGAATTTTGTTACATTATATGGCCCAATCTAAGTGGACATTCCACCAAATGATTGAGACATTTCCAGTTAGGTTAACTGTTAATCATAAACAATTGTGCACTTTATGGTAACAGTTTTGGGAAAGACTTATGGGTTCCATCATTACGAGGCCCCATGATGCTCCATGAAGACATACTTTGGTAGGTTTGGTGTAAAGAAATTTGTGTGACCTCCACAGAGCCCTGTCTTCAACCCTACTGAACCTCAGGGATGAATTGCAATGCTAATGGTCATCCAGGTCTTCTTACCCACCATCAATTCTTGACCTCATGGATGGATAGACACAAATTTCCAAACACTCAAAATTTTGAGAAAAGCCTACCTAGAATAGTGCAGCCCAGTAAAGCCAGGCAGACTCCATATTAAATACCATGGTTTTGGAATGGGATGGCTAACAAGATCTTGTATGTGTGCTGGTCAGGTGTCCAAAAACCTTTGGCCATTTACTTTATGCCTACGTAAAACACAATCAGGATCTTACCCCACATCGGTTAGTGCAACATCCTTTTTCCCGTCCTGTTGCCTGAATATGGATGGCTGGAATCAATACCTATCAAAAGAAAATGAAGTATATTTAAAGACAGCTCTACATACAAAGAATATATTTACCTTGTGAATACATAGCCAAGAGTCTTATCACAAGCTCATACCCCATCAACCAATAGAAGACACTGAGACACCAGGTCTCATTCTCTCTCTTATCGAAGGGCTACATGGGTGAATTTGAGTGGCTCAATTGCTACAATCTCTTGGTGCCACATTGCTTTTAGTGTGAGCTACTAAATAAGAGATTTTCAGTAGACCAGTAGATTGACTAATCGATTAAGTTCCTTCTATCGCACAACATAAAAATCCATCAACCGGGATCACATAATGCTATGGCTGACCTCTCTTGGTTGACCTCCCATGAGACAGCAGTACAATTTTATCACGTAGCAGAAACAGATATCAATTAATCTTCTGTCACCTTCTCCCTACATTTTAATAGGAGCAGGAGACTAATCACTCAACCATTGCTCATTAACAAAATAATTGGCTGAGTTTCCCTGTATATTACAACACAATGTGGAATACAACACATGAGATTGATCTGACCAAGAACTGACCAATTATCACAAATTCAACCTCTTCGATGAAAGTATACCTTCATGAGCAATGCCCCATGCCAAGAGAAAGCCTATTGTTGCAGCATAGAATAAGAAATGTGCACATTGTGGTTTCCTAGTTCTCAGACCCTAATAGTAGACTGATAAACTAGCCATAGCTTAATGGTCAAATTAGGTCAGTTACACTGAAGATTCTAAATATAAAGCCATTTGAAACCTTAGATTATCAACAGCCACCCTCAACTTAAATATCAACTTCTGGTTGTCTAACCATAAACCCTCTGAGATTATATTAGAGAATAATGCTTATTTCCAAAGACCCCAGCCAGATAGAAAAAGTGTGGTGGTCTAACCTAAGCCCTCCCAGAATATAAAAGACAATAATGTTTGTACCAGTATTCCACTTCTAATGACCCCCACCTGGGTAGTGAACTTTTGGTGGTGTTACTGTAAACCCTCCTTGATTATAAAAGACAATGATACTATTTCCAGAATTTTTACGTCCAATGACCCCACCCGGATAAAGAACGTCTGGAAAATGTCTGATGGTCTAACCCTACGCCCTCCCAGATCATAATAGACAACAATGGTATTACCAATAATCCACTTCCAATGACGCCGCCCAGGTAGATAACTTCTGGTGTCATCTGCTCTGCTGGATTTTGAATGGGTTCAGTCTCCCATCCTGGGAAGAACTGGATCACGTTGGCAATGAGGGAGATGACCACTAGTGGGTAAAGGGAGATTCCGATGAACTTGGCACATTTTCCTGTACACATGGTGAGTGATAGATGATGATAGCAGATGAAGGAGGTAGAGAAGGAGCTTGCTGGTATTGTGAAGAGTAGACGGATGCTGGTCTTATATCCCCAGACCCAACCCATCAGATAACACTGACTCACACCACATTGGAATTTGAACTTGGTGAGGGAGATAGACAGTGACGCACTGTGACAGTGCTACGCAGAGACTCCCACAGCATCACACAATAAGATGACACAATCTAAAATATTGATCTGCAAGATGACCGAACCCTGGCTGACCCTGTGGTCATATGGAAATCTTATATTCTGGTAATCTTCATGAGAAGTGATGAGAAGAAACTAAAATACTTAAAAAGACAAAAAAAAAAGTTCATCAAGACATTTTTTGTACCTAGAATTCCTTGAGGATTCACATATCAATCCAACTGAATCCAATAAGGAAAAATGGGTGAATTTTGGGTGAAAAGATCCCTATCCTAGTATATCCTAATCCAAATCTTTCTTTGGTAATTTTTGATAAAGTAAGGGGGAGTTTTAATTAGGATATTATTTGCTCTCTGTTAACCACTGATTTCCCTTCAGTCTCAGTCCTGAGAATGAATCAAGAATTAAGAGGAAGTCTCCTTGAAGTTGGAGGAATTCACATTTTAGGTGTCACCAGAACATTTATCATCACTTCACAGAAAGTCTAACCAGCATATCAAAAAGGACAAGAAAAAACAGTTCTAGTGATCCTGTCAGTAGAATACTTCCTTATATGACGATCTGTAAGCCCATTCAATTCACCTCTTTGTAAATAGGCCCCTTATAGTCTGTTCTGCCCCACAGCCATTACTTTGGTCTAATGGGTACACAAGACATGGGGGTCTAGCTATAAAGCAAGGAATCTGACATTCACCAAACATTCTCTGATGCAGAATCAATCACTGTCATTATAAACACCTAGATGAAGATTCTCTGCTAAATAATGTTGGGTGAATGTCAGATTCACTGCTTGATAAATAGACCTAAAAAAAGTTGGTTCATAATCATGATCAATGAGGTCCATCTCTATCTTTTTATTGTTTTTCCTTCTCACTACATCACTAGGGAAATGATAATAAAAAAAACTACAAAGTGAGGGTAATCAATTGAAGATCTTTGCATCAGCATTTTCTGAGTATTATTCAAGTGCTTTATCGGTTTTTGCTCCAAGGTCTTGTTGGATTTATGGCGTTGTAGTAGTACTCTGAACTTGACTTGTGATTCCAGAAAGTTATATCGCTGCCTATATTGTGTGCAGAAGGTCAGGAATCTATGTTCATGTAGATAGGTTGCATGAAGTTTTGCATGTATTTGTTACAATATTACCATATATTGTTTTTTCATGTGTAGCACCCTTTTAGTTTGGGGTCTGGATAATGGACCACTGGGATGAGTCTTGTTTCCACTAGTGAGTCCTAACTTCAAGAAGAGGGAAGCCTTGCTATGGACCTCTAAAATAATATAGGGGAGACAGGGCAAGTTAAACCCTGAGAGCCCAGGGTCTGAAAAATTGGACCACTGGGAGGATTAACCTGGTTTCCAGTGGGACTTGGCTTTAGGAATAGAGAAGCCAAAGAGGAAGGGACCCATAGAAATGGTACCTAAGGACAGGAGCCCATATGTGCTAAGTTTGGGGACTGTTATTTCAATGGGGGGACCCACTCCGGAGGAGAGATGCTTTTCCGCTGGAGGTAGTATAAATAGAGACGTCACTCTAAAACAAAGTTTCTCAACCAGGGTTGCATGGAATCCAAGGGTTCCTCAAGAGGTTTCTAGGTGCTCCTTTAGCAATGAGCCGTTTGTGTTGTGCCTCCCAGATTTCCAAGTGCTACAAACTAGATCAGAGTTTATCAACCAGGGTTCCTCCAGAGGTTGCTAGGGGTTCCTTGACCAATGAGCAATGGTCAGTTTAACTGACACCAATAATCTTTTCAGCTTTCTGTAGGCTGACATTCTTCTCACTGGCCAGTAATGTAGGAGGCATTCTTTCTTCTATTATTAGGGGTTCCCTAGGACCTTAAAGGTAATTCAAGGGTTCCCCCATGTAAAAATGGTGTTCTGCCATACTAAATGGTACCAACAATGGAATACAAAGTGTCTTTTTATTGTATAATACCATAAAATCCCATAAAATATGTCTTATCAATATTGATAAATGAAGTCTGTACAAGGCTGGATTTAGAGTAGCGCAAACTGGGCAATTGACCCAAACTTTCTCCAAAGGCCCAGTTGACAAGATGTCAGGAGGTTTAGGGACAACCTGAGGATGACTATAGGACTATGGAGTCCTATTTTGCCTCAAGCTGCCCTGGGTCTGAACCTTTTTATGATTTTATTTCTCAGTACAGCTTTAGGGAAATTGATAATGAAAAATACAACTACAAAGTGATAGTAATCTACTGTAGATCTCTGGATTATTACTCTGGATATTATCCATGGCATCATGCCATGTCTGGGGGACCGACTGATATGTGAAGAAGGCTGAAGAGGTTGTTTGTCAGAAACATTTGGTAACTATGCACAGATAACACATTTTTTTCCCTCTATTTCTAGTTGTTGTGATAGCTGAGTCAAAAAACTGATGATATTCTAGATGGCCAATGAAAAAACTAATTAAACATAAATGTCCTGGTCAAGGCTGTGAGATTTTATAAGCAACCTAAGGAAATTCCTTCCCCATTCTACATCAAAGCATGCAATGCACTTGCAGTTCCTGCATTTTCCCCTCAGATGCTGGAAGCTCATATTTTGCTAATTTATGGAAAGGGGAAGGACTCTACTAACTGTAAAAAATACAGGAGAATATCTGTTATATATTATCAATGCCAAATTATTTGCAAAACTAATTGCCTCCTGACCGAAGGAGCAGCTGTGCCCACTCCAACCCCTGCAGGTAATTGGGGGCTTGGGGTAGGGACTGTTTCATGGAGTTGTAAGACAAGATTGAGTGCTACAGGAAGTTGTGTCTGGTTAAGAGAGCTCGGGTGGGTGTGTGGTGTTTAGTGTACAGTGTATGTTAGTTTTGGTGGAGAAGAGGGTGGTGGGGTGAAGGATCCTGTAGGTTGTCCTCATTGTGCATATATCCACCCCCCACACCGTGCTTATGACATGGGTCTAAACTCTAGTTCACAATGTCTGAAATGTGGAGCGCTTGAGGCAGATCTAAATGCCATGCTTTGGCAATGCCCCAAAATTAGATATTCCTGGAGATCAGTTACTTTGTACGTCCTGGTAAATTATCTCCCACTGTCCCCTACTTGGGCCATCTTTGGAGCCTTGAATCTACAGAGAACTGGGATTGTAAAGGGATGTGGAAAACTCTTATCTATCATATCCTTAATGGCTCAGAAGACAATACTACATAAATGGGTAGGACCCCCCTACTTTCACCTTTTCTCAGAAAAATTGATACATTTATTTCATATAGATTGGATTGAAGCTTCCCTTCATTGACAGACAAAGGTTAATAGCTTTTTACCTTCTACTCTTACTAATACTCTCTTAGTACCCTTAAAACAAAGCATGCGATTCACTTTTGACCAGACATCATGATATACTTATCATTTACTAGCTAATGATCCCCCAGCTGTATTTTAAATAGTTTGATGGGGGGTGGGGGTTTACCCCCTTTTTTTGTTTTTCTTTCAATGATCAAATATGATTATAAGAAAAACTAGTGGTATACAACCAGCATTTTATCAAGTCAGCTAGCTTTTCCTAGAAAAAGTGGATCTAAATCCTTTCTTTAAAAAGTTTTGACCAGGTAGTTCCCTTATGTGATGTCACTTCTGCAATAAAATACTCATACCCCCTGGTAAGACTCACCTAGCCCCATTCCCTTGTGGGCACTACCATAGTTTTTCTTTTCTTTTTTCTGGTTCCAATTTTCAGCTATCTTGATTGTCCGGACTTAGGTGACGTAGTTCCTGTGCATGTGTGTAGGAGTTCAATTAGTCCTAGCAGCTTTGGGGGATGTTGGGATACCAGGCCCATCTTGGCATAGTAGCTCTTTATGCAGATGACTTCATGGCTTTTGTGGTTGAATTTGCATAGATTTGATTTATTCCGGGGTCACAAAAGCTGGTGCAAGTCAAACGTAAATAGTTTGTAATTAGCAAGGTAAACCTTGGGTATGAGACAGTGGGTAGCGTTCATCCACTCAAAGAAATAGTGATCTACAGATGACTAAAGTTTAAGTCATAATTATGGTGGAAAAGAACTCAAATTTCAGTTATTGTTCTTTCATATAGGACACCTTATTTATCCCCTCTAATGAAACACAAAATTCTTTACAGGAGTATTTTTCCTTTAATTGGGAGAATGATTTTATCCAATACCTTGAAACACTAATTTATTTTACCCTTAAAACTTTTCTGCTCTTAAAGAAGAACTAAAGTTTTGTTTTGAAACAATTCAATAGCTTTTGGTTGGGAAAGATATATTTATTAAAGCTGTGGTAATCTCAGAGCTAAATAAATGGAAATGAAAATCCCTTACCAGATAAACTTACTGAAATTCCTAGATGACTGGTTGAAGGGTTTTATACAGGTATGTGCGGTACAGATATGGCAGGCTTACTAGAAGGGTCAGGCTGGAAAAAAAAATCTCAGCTTTCTGCATTACACGGACTATCCTTCTCATCCTGCATATTGTGGGGCAATAAAAAAAGAGAGAATAAGATACTGAGGAGAGAAAATACAATCACTAGATAACTTAAGCCCTGTATAGAAGTCAGATTGACATCAGAGGAATCTCTGGATTCTGGGGAAAGGACGATTGAGTGGAACCTCGCTATGCTCTTCCCCTTAGGATGGAACGGTGGTCATTCCTAATTAGTGAAATGATGAATGATCGCTAAATTAATAAATAATCAGTTCGCAGTGGCATACTATGGAAAGACGTTGAGGGACCACAGTATATATGTCAGATTTTAGCTTGAGACGAGCACAACTGTTCTTCTTGGGCAACAATCATCTGACATGTATACATATCTTGAGAGGCATTTGGCCTTTGGGCTAATTAGCATAATATATTTTGGGCTAATGGCCCTTAGTGGCTTTCGTCAGTCAGTAAAGCTGTGTACACACTTGCAATAATTATCATCGAAAACAAACGACTAACGGCCCTTTGTCCAATAGTCATTAACAAAAAAGGTGCACAACCACTGACCAACAACGCAGATGAACGAGGATTGTTGCTGGAAATGAATAGCCGTCCCGGCGGATTAGATTGCATGATGATCGTTCACTATCTATTGTGTGTACAGTCTTTCAGTGATAGTGGATGGTTCTGCAGTAAACTTTCCCTTTTACATGTCACTCCCTGCATCGTTCAAATGATCGTATCTAGCGTGGGTACATTATTGGTGGATTATAACTGAACGATCGTATCGTTACAGCATGTACAAAATTGTGCACAATACGATCGTTCAAAATATTCATGCATAATCATTAGTCGTTCATTTTCCAATGATAATTATTGCACGTGTGTAAGTAGCTTAACAGTCGATGGGTAATTTATAGCTCTTCTTGCCAGGAACTGTGTAGGTCTAAACAGGAAGCAGAGGAAAATCTTCCAACATCGACCTACTTGGCATCTTCAGGATATCCTGTGACCAAATATTGGGAACCACAAAGGACGTCAATGCTGAAAGGATACAAACTCAGAAATGTGCTGTGCTCATTTTAAAACAAACAGAATGATATGAATTATGTAAGAATGGTGTGGTATTTTAATAGTAGTTATTAGCTCATTATATATTTCCTCATCAATAGTTTATATCTTACATTTTTTTAAAGTGGACCTATACATGCCATTCTTTCTTCTTACTTTTTTGAATATTCATGATAAAACAGTATTTTAAAAAGTATTATTCACTTAAATGAAACAATATTTTAACTTTGGCCCTTATTATGTGATCCCAGTTTTATGGAAGGAAGTTTGACAATTAGGGATGGTGCTTTCTGGGTGTAGTAGTAGGTAAGGTTGCTCCTACATCATCATAGCATGCTGATGCCACAGTCTCCACCTCTAAACATTAAGGAGGATTAGGAATCTAATAATGCTCTGAATTTCATAATGTAGACTCTTTATCATGGGGGAACCTTTGAATTAGGGGTCACCTAAACTAACCTGAGAAGCATAACACTGTTCATTGTTCAAGAAACCTTTAAAAGAACCTTAAGGTTCCACGGAAACCCAGTTGAAAAACACAGACATATAGGTAAAGTATGCACCACCCTTGCCAATTGCCATCAAATGTAAGAAATACCTTCAAAACCTGCACAGAGGAAGCAGGATAAACAAAGTAACTGCAACACTTATGAAAGTTTAAAGTAATCAAATACATAAAAGAAGAGGGTTAATCTCTATAGAATAAATAGTCTAGGCACGCTTTGTATTGTATTACAATAAACCATGTTCTTCAACCCAACACCCAGCTTTCACCATGGCACATTCAGCATGACATTTCAATTCTTAGCCTGCAGAAAACAGCCTGTGGCATCGGAAACCAGGGGGTTGTATGTGTCTTCCAAGCCTAAATTTCCAGTCCTCTCCTGAATACAATGCAGCAGGTAAGAAAAAGGTTTGAAAAGTAAGAAAAAAAGGAGAGAATGCAACAACAAAATAAAACTGGACCTAAAACCTTTAACAGAATCTTTCATTATTCTTGAGTCTTGTTCTCTCAAAATCTCATAGATGGTGACTCAAATGCCACCCTATCTGACCTTGTTGGGCATTTATGATGGCAAGGTAGAGACTTTAGACTGTAGGCCTATTTAGGGGGGCAAGGATTGGTTTGATGTGTTTAATGTTCTCTCCAAGGCACTACAAGGCACTACAAAAAAAAGTTTAGACATTGTAGCTGGCCTCGGCCACCATCACCAGCCAATGTGAAAGGACTCAACTCTACCTACCAGCTTGTGGGCGTAAAACCACTCTCTAATCAACTCTTTAGTCAACCGGGGCTGTTTGAAGTATGAAAAGGTCCTTTAAATGTTGAAGACATTTTGCAGGCTTCTAGGTTGCTTCATCTTTTTTAATAAAACAGCTTGCACAGCTTAGAAACTACTTCAATATTTCAAGAATAAGTCCTAAATATATACGATGAGCTTGATGAATGAGAACCTTCACAGAAAAATGTAATGGTCCTTGAAACAAGTCATGAATAGGCAGCAGCAATGTATCCTGGGAGTAGCAGTTCAGGGTCATCCAAAGGCCCTTGGAGGCCATAGTGAAGAAGGAAAGCCCTCTATTAGCCTTAATTGCTAAATCCATTTACAGTAAATGAGTCACATGATGTTGGTGCCTGTCACAGACTGTTTAAGATCAACAGACAGTTTCCTTCTTATCTCATTCCATGAACTGTCATAAACTTTGCAAATAGCCAATAAACACTGCCACAAGCACATACATTGTTTTATTTTATAGCTCTATATAGGCACAAACCACTGTTTAAAACCAATAAATACCGCTTTACAGCTGTTTTGGAGAAAAAATTTGCTTCCTGTGTGTTAAGAGACAGTCAGAAGCCAAAATATTTGGGTATTTATTAATCAGTAAACAATCACAGACATACAGCAATATTTGTGGGCCCCAGCTCTTCCTCAGGCTTCAATATAGACTTGAGCTAAAGCTTGAGAAATAGTTGGGGCCAAAAGGGTTGCTATATACTGTATGTCTGGAGAATATACACCAAAAGTAAGATAACACATCTTGAACCAAGGCAAGTCACATTAGGTCATGTAGATAGTCAACAAATCCCATAAAACCTTGGGATTGTTGTTGCTCGAACACAATTTATCATTGACCACCCAACTTGGCCTAGATTTGACTAGGTCTAGAACATGCATGGCAGGAGTTCACAATTTGCCCACAGTGACACTGGCTACCAAGAAGATAGTTATTTGAATACGTGAGGGGTTTAAAAATTTAAAGTGTGTATCCTGAAAAAATTGTCTCTAATGAAGGAGATCTGACAGTATCTAAAAAACTCCTTAGGAGGGAGATCCATGTTGGGGGGTAAAAAATGAATGCTGATTATAGTCTTACCTCTAATAAAGTCTGAAATTGTTAAAAGGCCCTTGGTTGTACATCAATGGAACTGCATGAGGGAAACATAAGGATGCCTTGCAGTGATGTCTGCTTCACATTGAGAGTGAATTGGGCAATGTCAAACACAGGATCCAGGGAATCAGATTGGGGGTATCCACATTAGGCCATCTATATGAAGGAGCAGACGGAGAACCAGGCAAACTGCATGGTGCTAATAGAGCTGATAATAAGGAGTAAAATTAGGTATCCGCCAATCATCTACCAATAGGTCTAGGTTTGTAAGGGGGACTTTTGTGAACCCTAAATCTTTATTTCTCTAAATAAAATGTAATCCCTGGGTCGGAGGGCTCCCAAATATGTCCAGGGAACAAGTTTCGAATACATATAGTTACCTAGAAAGAATGTTAATTTTGTTATGTGCTAAAAACAGGACGGTGGAGAGGCAGACACCTATCCAAGTCATCTTAGATTTGTAGACAAAAGCAAGGTCTTCTGATTAGGTTAGGCTACTATTAGGGCAGAGGAAAAGGTGTCTGCATTAGAAGATTTCCTCTTGTCATGGCTGGTTGGAGGAATCAGCAAGGTGCTGTACACACTTTCCTGAAAGCATCATAGCATTCTGTCTCAATGCTCCTCTCAAGTACCCTTACCATTGATGCAAGCAGTGGGCTGGCTTTAGCGGGAGTTATAAAATGCTAAAATGCGTAGATGTTAATCTGGAGGAGTGGGAATTCCCAGGCATTTGCCCCAGGTAACACTGACATTTGATGCTGAGCCTCCAAGATTGAAAGAAAATGAAATCCATTAAATGAAAAGGGTGGGGCTAGGGACAGGCAGTTTAGGGAAGGGAGGAGCTAAAATATGCTGGACATCCTGTAGCCATGAAATGAGGCGGGCTCTATTTGACTTGATGCAGCTTCTAATGCATGTTGTGAGAAGCTCATGGTGTGCAATGAAATCAGCATAGGGGAGTACAAACAACTGTGCAAAACTAAAGGCAAGGCTGCAGTTCACTTTCAATTAAGTATTAACAAGGTTAATGTGGAATCAATAAGCCCATCCCAAACTATGTGCCATAGCAAGGTCGAGCACATGTCATGGGAACACTGGAAGAGGAAGTACGAGCTATTAATAACATGGCTGATAAGATGCAGCGATACCAGAGATAATATAAACAGGGAGGGTGCCCTTTATTCTGTGATAATACCCCGCTTTACTGAACCTTGTCCCCTGAAGACGTTCATCCGTCAGTGATACCTGGCAGGAAACCCAATCCAGATCAATGCTCATTGCATCACAAATTCAGTGGAAGATTAATTGTTTATTTCTATCATCTTTTTCCATTATGACAGTAGAACTGATCCTCCAATCAGAGGGCATTGTGAGCTTCTAAAAATAGAGAATTCCATATTCTAATCAATTCATTAATTCTTGTAAAGTGAACCTGTCATCTGATATCTTTTATAAATGCAAGCTCAGTAATGTGTATCACTTCCAGGTGAATATTACCTCTCATAAAGATCACACTACTAGCCCTTCTTCTTCTGAAGGACACCACCATCACTGTTTTGGCATCATCCAGAGGCAACATCTATTTCCTGGACTGGGATGGTGGGCTATTGATGACATGGTCATGGAATATCTGGTTCACAAATGTCTAACACTGATCATCTACTGCTTGCCTTGTATCTTGATATTTTTTTAACCTCTCTTCAGTCTTTGATACATTCTAGCACTGCTCATCTCTTGCAGAAACTTTTAAGCCACTTCTAGCCTGCATGTACTCCAGCCTTTGTTGCATGATGTATGTCAAGGCGAGTTAACGGAAAGTGTTTAGTTTCCTGTATAAATCTAGTCTAATATGCTTTGTCCAACAGGGTGATCTCCCTATTACATATTGGGGGCTTCCGAGAAACAATGTGGGGCCTAAGGTGGCAGTTGAAGATGCGTTTGGTGGTCAGGCTCGTCCTCTTCAGTCTCAGATATGGCTGGCAAAGCCAACCACTTAGAAGCTTCTCCACAACTGCTGGGGAATGACATCTTCTATAATAGTTATGACCCTACAGAATGCAGGAAAGGTTGGAAACCCATCAAAATGAGAACAGCAAGTGTGAAGACCATGGGACAGGATGGTGCAGCCACTGATAATGGGCACAGCAGGTGTACAGACCTGGGAACTCAGCAAAGAGATGGTGGGAATCCATCATAATGGGCACAGCAGTTGCTTAGGACTGGCAACAGTTCAGAGATTTTGGGAGCCACTTATACTGGACACCGAAGGTATACAGACTATAAAACTCAAGGTGCAGATTTGGTGAGAACCCTTCATGATGGACACAGGAGATGTACGGACCTGGAAACTCTGCACAGGGATGGTGGAAATAATGGGCATGGTATGTGTGCAGACTAGGAAACTGGGATACTGAGACTTGCCAATATAGCCCACTGTCAGGAATATTGTCCTACACTACCAGCACTCACAGTTTGTCTTTACAAGAGATAAACGAGTATGTGAGCTGGATTTGAATATAGACTTAAAAGAACTTACAGGACAGCTATTACCTATTCCAATGGGGAAGCCCAGTCCAGCACTACTTGACCTGTGCCTGGTTCTAAAGTAAGTGGGTCACTGGACATCATACTTGTAATAAAGTGTGTACCTTAAGGATTACAGAGCTGCATTGATTTGTTTCTTTTATATCTAGAATTCAGTTTAAAATTTCCCAAACTAACAAAGGTATATTTAGGTCATTCAGGCACTCAGGTGAGAATTACTTTGTATTATACAGCGGGAGCAGTTGTCAAAATGGCAAATTGCTATACCCAAGCACTGTCACATGACTGACTCTTATGACATCACTGCTCCCCGGAACACTGACGCCACAGATTTTGGTACCAAATGTTAAGGTGGAAAAAGCAGCACCAGAGCGCATGCACACAAGGTTTAGCTTTCAATGATGTCATATGCACTTGACTAGCTGGGTGTTGTGTTTATCACATTGTATTTGGCTTTTGCTCAGTTTTATGAGCAGTGATCAAGTCCATACGTTGTAGGAGATGATAAAAGCATGTCATGTGTCATCTTTATCCCAGTAATGACTGATTAGTTTAAGGTAAAAGAGAAGCTGATAGGCGCACCATAAACAGCCGTGCATACATTAATGTCTATTCTGCATTACAATCCAGATAATATGGGTCATTGAAAACCAGACTTTTGCAAATGATAAAGTGCAACTCTCATCAATTCACACTGATATATACCGTTGTGAGTTTCTTTTTTGTCTGAGATTTCCCTTTTACTTTCTGGATCAAAGACAAAACAGGAGATTAAAGAAGATCTCTCCACAGTAAGGGGTAATTCTTCATAGTGGTCAGCAACTGTAAAATGTTGGATTTTCCACCATTTTTGAGACAATACTCAGCAGAAGAAATAAAGGTGATTAATCTTCTCAGTGTGGAAGCAGATAGTAACATAGGTTCTTCCAGAGTCCCAATCAAAAAAACAGGAAAAATAGTTCTAGCTCAACATACACTTCTATGGGTACATTAGAAGTAACAAAGACTGTGCATGAGTTTAGGTTTGCAACAGTGGCTTATAAAATGATGGGTCAGATGAGGGAAAACTGATATTTCAGTTTTTTAGGGATTCCGGAAAATTACCCTCCAATGAGTGAATTCACATACTGAGTTTTTAGATCTTGGACATATTTTATTTTAGTTAATAGTTTCCCATATCCAGGATGGTCTCATGGTGGTGGGATGCAGTTGCGTTTCAAGGCTTGTGCACCTGCAATAGTAAATACAAGGAGGTACCTAGGTGGATTTTTGGTTTTATTCACATTATAGGCAACAATCGGGGATTCCTGGAAGTGCTCAAGCACAAGAAATGTGATCCCAGGTTTGGTGGCTGGACAGTCATTACCACCGCCGTGTAGAACAGGGGTGCCCACACTTTTTTGGCTTTCAAGCTACTTTTAAAATGACCAAGTCAAAATGATCCACCAACAATAAAAACTTGAACTTAACTCCTGTGCCCGGTAGAGTTTACTTTGAAAGACAGGGCTCCGCGATCTACTTCTGTTGCCTTTGTGATCTACTGGTGAGTCTCGATCCACCTGTTGGGCACCCCTGGTGTAGAACCTCTCAAAAGACCATGGTAAACTTGTCCATTCCCCACTCCATAGATGTAGGTACAAATGCAGGTCACAGACCAAACTCATCAGTGACCAATAGAGCTTCTTCCAATTGTTCCAATGTTCTAACATTCTAGCTCTTTGACACGTTTCGTCCTTAGGAGGAGCTTAATTGTGTCCCCTACAATTAAATACCATAATAGGATGAAACACATCAGCTGATCTCTCCCAAAGATTCCTATATAGTCTTATGGAAGCAGAACTAACACTTCCATATGTGTGGGGTGTGGCTCCGCAGCAGGAGCATTACCCAAAGGCTGTCGGCTGTGTCGAACACATTCGACATTAATTCAATGTGTTAGAAGCAAAGTGAATAAGAGTGATTGGGAACCAATTTGGGTACGTGGCTGTGGATCAAGACATGGTTGTAGAAAATGACAAGTCACTTTTGGCCATGCAGAAGAGCTGCATTGCAGCCACAATTGTACCCAAATGTGCTATCCTGTGGTATGATTTGCAGAACCAGGGCAAACAGCAACAGTTTGCTATTAGCCTAGGAGTGGCCACTTGCATGGTTTTCCACCACAGGTATGAAAGGGGTCTTAAGCAGTCAAAAGTTATAACTGTTTCTGTTACACAGATACTTTGTATCTAGCAAATTAAATAGGAATGCACACACACATAAACTAAAATATGACATTTACATACAGTTAAATCCATAAATATTTGGACAGAGACAATTTTTTTCTAATTTTGGTTCTGTACATTACCACAATAAATTTTAAATGAAACGACTTTCAGCTTTAATTCAGTGGGTTTTACAAAAAGATTGCATAAAAATGTGAGGAAAAATGTGAGGATCTTTTTTTACACAAAAGGCTAGATTAGAATTTGCTCAAAAACATCTCAAAAAGCCAGCACGGTTCTGGAAAAACATTCTTTGGACAGATGAAACCAAAATCAACCTTTACCAGAATGATGGCAAGAAAAAAGTATGCAGAAGGTGTGGAACAGCTGAACAGCTCATGATCCAAAGCATACCAAATCATCTGTAAAACATGGCGGAGGCAGTGTGATGGCTTGGGCGTGCATGGCTGCCATGGCACTGGGACACTAGTGTTTATCAATGTGACACAGGACAGAAGCAGCCGAAATAATTCTGAGGTGTTCAGAGACATAATGTCCAGCTAAATGCAGTCACATTGATTGTGTGGCGTTTCATGACACAAAAAACAACGACAATGACCCAAAAAATACAGCCAAAGCAACCCAGGAGTTTATTAAAGCAAAAAAGTGGAATGTTCCTGAATGGCCAAGTCAGTCATCTGATCTGAACCCAATTGAGCATGCATTTCACTTGTTGAAGCCTAAACTTCGAAAAGAAAGGCCCACAAACAAACAGCAACTGAAAGCCGTTGTAGTAAAGACCTGGCAGAGAATTAAAAAGGAGGAAACTCGGCATCTGGTGACGTCCATGAGTTCAACACTACAGGCTGTCATTGCCAGCAAAGGGTTTTCAACCAAGTATTAGAAATGAACATTTTATTTTCAGCTTTTTA
>NC_092859.1:8052563-8057280 GCF_032062135.1 Pyxicephalus adspersus
GAGTGGTCCAGCCAAAGCCATGACTTTGTACCTAACATCTCTGGGGAGACCTGAAAATGGTTTTCCACCAATATTCCTCATCCAACCTGACATAGCTTCAGAGGCTTTGCAAAGAAGAATGGCAGAAAATGGTTGTTGCTTCATCACCCAAAAGGACTCGAGGCTGTAATTGCTGCCAAAGGTGTTTCAACTAAGTATGTAAAGGGTCTGAATACTTATGTAAATATAACATTAATTTTTTAAAAAATTTAAAAAATTGTCACTTTGACATTATGGGACACTGAGTGTGGATAACGAGAAGTAAATTAATTTAAACAATTGTAGTATCAGGCTGCAACATAACAAAATTGAAAAAAGTAAAGTCTGAATACTTTCTGAAGCCAATATATATATATTATACACACATTTGTAAGCCAGGGTTAGGAGCAGTTTACCAGACTCCACTATTGATTAATATTGGTTCACCATCACACTTCCTCATCAGCCCAAACAGTAACAGTATTTATTACTGAAAGACAAATTCCACCCCTTCCAGCATAATAAGGTTCGTAAAAGCACCATTATCTTCGGGGGGGGGGGATCAAGGTCTGCACCTTTATTAAGGTGGTAACAGATTTGCTTTAAAACATATACACACAAATCATCAATCAGACAAAACATGCATTTTACCTTATATTGTAACAATGAAGTTATTTTGGATGTGACACATTTTTGCATACTTTCTCTGGCATTTCTTTCACTAATGGGTTTCTTGTACAAATATGTAGAATGCCCTCCATTGGCTGGTCTATATACAAACATGAAGATTGACCTCTAGTGGCTTTTTTCCTGGATGTGCACTCAGCGCCCAATAGAGAAAAGGAATTTACAAGACTTGCTAAGGACATCATCAATTCTTTTAATTCAGCAGACTGATAGACATGAACAGAGAATAAACATCCATAACTTTGCTACAGTAAGGCCTAGTACACATGAGCAGACCTGCTGCTAGTTCTGATCAACTGGGCCAGTAAAATTTCTATACTGTTGTTGAATGAAAGTATGAAAACATGGCACATGTGTAGGATAGTCTGCCCTTTTCATCATGGGGTAGGGATAGGGCGAACTATAAGCTAGATGGTAGCTCCCAAACCTGACTTGATTACGTACTTACGCTTGATATCTATCAACACCTCCATCCACGTGTTTTTTTTTTAAGCTGGGTGGGAAGAAATTGTAGGTGGATGGAAGCCTCCAAGTTGTGACCCAACTCATCAGCAACCACCCAAAAAACAACCGGATGGTTACTGAAAAGTCCCAGGTGGTGCTAAAAGGTGCCAGGGAGAACACTGACATCCAATCAAAAACCTTAAAAATTAGGCATTTACGATTGGCTGGCTGTTTAATTCACTTTCAATCCAGATCCGAAATTAGATTGAAAGTGAATATCGGCCCCCGTGTACTAGGCTTGATAAGCAGAATAAACAGAACACAGTGTATGATTACAGAACACAGTGCATACATTACAGCTGGTATTGACATATAGAAATACAAACTATACACAAAACATTTTTTTAAACACACACAAAAACATTTTTTGCTCTAATAGCATCCAATTGAGAATTTCCATTCAAGAGGACCCCTCATGCTATTACAGATACAGCAATTTTCATCCAGACATAATATTGTCATGTCCTCTAGCTCATCCTACCCGTTTATAGTGGTTTAGTCGTGCAGAGAATGGCGCCCTCTAATGGAAGGAGCGAAGAAGGGTCACAGACCTTTTGCAGGTGAGTCACTGCCCAGAGCAATCAATGAAATAAAGATTTCGTACATTGCCATACGTTGCTGTGCATCTCACATGCATAAGCATGCAGAATTATGGCTGCACATGCATTTTGAAATTGCCAATACCATGCAGGTGAGTAATTAATTTGCTTAAATCATCTCCCACCTCCTAGAACTTTATTACCAAGATAAAACTGGCATTTCTGTAATAAAAGACATTTTGTTAAAGCACTTCAGAATCTTAATCACTAGCCAAGGTAACACCCATTTTCTTAAGCCCATTGGGGGCCCATTTTTAAAGCATGAGCATTAACGCATATGTGTAGTGTGCACATGCATTAGGAATGTAATAGTATATGCTATGAGTTATGTTAGCCTCTTCCATTCAATATGTTGGGGTTTCATTAGTAATAAATTGCATTGCAGGAGGAGTATTCTCTAGATCGTTGCAAAGATGTTTCTGCGCATTGATTGGAGTCCATCTTTGGAAGTTGATTGAACATGATTTGGGAAGGCGCAGATCTTTCTAAAGAAGGCCTCATAGCTGACAATGTATATAGGAGAAACCTATACAAGCCACGAGGTCAAAGGAACGGCCTGCAGATCTCAGAAACAGAACTGTTATAAAGAACAGATCTGGGGAGGTCTACAAAAAAATTCTGCAGCACTGCAGGTTTCCAAGATCACAATGGCCCTCCTATTTCTCAAATGGAAGAAGTCTGGCACAACCAGGACTCTTCCAAGAGCTGATCCCCTGGTCAAACTGAACAATTGAGGGAGAAGGGTCTTAGTGAGAGAGGTGACCAAGAGCCTGATGGTCACTGTGATTGAGCTCCAGAGATCCTGTGTGGAGATGGGACTACCTTCCAGAAGGACAACCATACCTGCAACCCTCCACCGATCTGGACTTCATAGCAGAGTGGCTAGATGGAAGCCTCTACTTGCAAAACATATAAAAGCATGCTTGGAGTTTGCAAAAAAGCCCTGTGTGGAACAAAGGTTTTTGAGGTCTGATGAAATCAAAATTGAACTGTTTGGCCTCAATTTTAAACATTAGGTCTGGAGGAAATCAGACACTGCTCATCACCTGCCCAATAACCACGACATGGTTGAAAGCATGGTGGTGGCAGCATCATGCTGTGAGGGTGTTTTTCAGCAGCAGGAACTGGGAGACTGGTCAGGGATGAAGGAAAGCTGAATGTAGAAAAGTACAGCAATATGAAAAACCTGTTTCACAGTGCTCAGGACCACAGGCTGGACCCAAAATACACAGTGAAGACAAGACAGGAGTGGCTTTAGGACATCTCTGTGAATGTGAGTGGTCCAGCCAAAGCCATGACTTTGTACCTAACATCTCTGGGGAGACCTGAAAATGGTTTTCCACCAATATTCCTCATCCAACCTGACATAGTGGTTTTGTCTACTTGACTAGCAGTGACAAAGCCTTAATGTGCTAGTCAGTGACAGAATAACGGAAACCGAATTTCAAGCTAATCATTGAGTTGGTCCCCTCACCATTCAGTATATTGCTACAGTTTCTTGCATGAAAGGAGCCAAATAGAGCAGGGATGGGTAGAGAAAGGTTTTGAATATTCCCATTGCACACCTCTAGATCAAGCTACATGGCCTGAGCTTGTTGGGGGGGGAGCCATTCAAAATCAATGCCAATTCAACACATTAACAAACAGAATTCAGTCCCATGCGATCTGTTCACATGGTCCTGCTTTTTTTTTACTCCCAAACAAAACTGTTGTCAGGCCAAAAAAAATCTTGAAAACAGTCCACCATAGCAGAACAGGTCTCATGCTTCCCTCTCTAGTGGTTGGAACAACCATTCTTAACCAGGGTGGCGTGAAACCTTAGGGGTATTCCAGAGATTCCCAGGGGATCCTTGAGCTAAGACTGAATGACCTCCTATTTGGTGGCACCTGTATAATTACGTGACCAACAACACTCGGAACAGCTAAAAACATGAACCTAAGGATCTCCTTATTTGTCTTTAAAGGGGAGCACCAACAGCGTAAAGGGCATTTTTAGCCATTGAACACTAATGAATTTGTTTTAGCAGGTGTTCCCCAAGACATGAAATTATTATTATTATTTTAAGTGCTCTTTCGGGGTAAAAAAACTTCAGACAGTCTGAGTTCAAGAATTGGGGCATATTGGGCAGAAGGGCATATAGGTATCTCTAAAATTATTGAATGCTGTGGTTATGATGAAGCCATAAAGCGCCAACGAAGGAGATTTAGTAGACAAGAGCTACCAGAGAGGTGAGGATAATACCTCGTCTACTGTAGGAAACGGCTCCTGGGAATTCAATGGGGTGACAACAGAGTTGCTTCAATTACGAAACTTGATATTGTTGTAACATTGGGATCACAGTGATGAGTGATGCACATTGTGGTAGCATTGTGGTGACACAGTTGTGAGTAATGGACATTGTGGTAGCGTTGTGATGAGCGATGAATATTGTGGTTGTGTTGTGATAAAGTGATAAGAAATGGACAATATGGTGGGTCAATGATGCCAATGGCCTTAAGACATTTTCCAAGGCCCATCCACTCCCAATTTTTAAATTTGTCAGTTTCATGAACTTTACATGTAGTACCATTTACCCTATTATAAAAGAACCTAAGAGGACCTGTCACTCCATACCTTCTTCTAAAAGTCATGGTGCCTGGCTGTCTTGGTGACCCCCTTGCGTTAAAACCTTCTAACCCAGAATAGCGTTAGAAACCCTCTCTATGGACTTCTTTTAGGTTGGAGACCCAGACAGAACTAAAGTAGTTGGATCACTATGACAGCCAGGCATCTAGTATTTTTCAGAGGATAAGTAGGCCTATGTGTTTCTCTCTTAACGACTATCCAATCAATGATAGACCAACCACGTAGTGTTTAATAATAAAAATTGGCACTTTTTCCTTTATAATGAACATGTAATAAACATTTT
>NC_092859.1:8059150-8074990 GCF_032062135.1 Pyxicephalus adspersus
CAGGGGTCAGATAATAGGTGGAAGGGTGCAGCAGCCTTCCTGTGGGGTCGCCCTGCGTGCCGCCTTTCTGCGGGGTCACTATGTCTACCATAGTAATGGTGATCCTGCGCGCCCCCTTCCTGCGGGGTCGTCCTGCGCGCCCCCTTCCTGCGGGGTCGTCCTGCGCGCCCCCTTCCTGCGGGGTCGTCCTGCACAACATCTCCATTTCTTCATCATCCATCCAGTATAGTCCAAGCATCCCCTGAGATTGGTGGCAGTGTCTACAGATTGAATGGACAGGAAACATATAAGATAATGCATTGGGGACCCATATAGTAATAAAAGGCTTGCAGGGCTTCTACCTCTTCTCTCGTCTAATAAAAACCCTTCACCTATCATGTACAGATATGTATTACTTCCCAGCTAGAGATAAGAAATGTAAATGGCATTTCAGTGTTCTCTCCAGACTCTGCTAGCTGGGTGCACCACCCGGCACTTTTCAGTAGCGACCCAGCTGTTTTTATGTAATTACAGAAAAGTTTGG
Source organism: Pyxicephalus adspersus (assembly GCF_032062135.1). NCBI lineage: Eukaryota > Metazoa > Chordata > Amphibia > Anura > Pyxicephalidae > Pyxicephalus > Pyxicephalus adspersus. Next base: position 8,059,674 of record NC_092859.1, read on the forward strand.
TCACAATACAAGGGCTGCCACCCAGCCTAAGAAATCCCGGGGATAATACTGGCATTTTCGTAGCAGCATCTCCAATCCTATGCTCACAATGCTTTGGATCAAAAGTTGACCCAGCTACTATTAGTTTTCTATTGGCCCTGGAAGCAGGAAGTAGATCTCAAGGGGTATATACTGCAGCACCCTTTAGCTAAAAGTCAGGGGCACTGCAGTCTGTGGCGAGTATATAGAGCAGAGCTTCTCAAGCAGGCTTCCTCCAGAGGTTGCTGGGGGTTCTTTGAGCAGTTTGCGCCTCTCAGGTCAGTTTACGTGACACCAATGTTCTTTTGGCTATCTGTAAGGGTGACATTCTTCCTAATAACTAGTAAAGTAAGAGCCATTCTTCCCACCCCTCACCACACTAATGTACTGTGATCTGGGGATATAGTAAATATAGCCGGGGTTCTCTAAAGACCTGAAAGTTATGTCAAGGGTTTACCCATGTTAAAAAGTTTGATAACAGCTGATATAGATATAAAGCAAAGTACAGCTCAGATAGGGACTTCCTTTTATATTTCTTACAGGAGTAAGGGGGGGCAATGAATAATATTACTAAACACCCATTTAATGTTCTTCATGCCCACTTAAGGGGAACTAAACCGCTAAATTCACCTGTCCTTGTTATGTCACAGGACAGTGCCATCTTCGTCCTTCTTGTGGCAGGCCAGGGTGGGAGTTCATTCATTCCCAGCAAGTGCAGGGTAAGCTAGGATTGTCGGATATCCTGGTAATCATACATGCACAGCTCAGAGTTTTTTTTTTGATAGATACCTGAAGGGATAGGGTTGGTATTGGGCTGGTGCAGAGGGGAATTGCCTTTCTGGAATAATGAACTGCCTGATTAAGCATTTTTGAAAGTGGAACGTTAATTCTGCTTTAAAGTAGCCTACCGGATCTTTTCTCACATCATCTGAGGATCACCCCAGAAAAATATGGATCTCTGAAAGCAACCAAAATCTTACCATTTTCTTCTGCAGGGCAGAGGACATAGCTTACTGTCAGTCATTGCAAAAAGCTGCCCCATCCCTTTTGTATTGTTAGCCAAAGGAGAATGATTGGCAGTGTACACACAAGAAACAGGACAGGTGCATAGAGTCTGTTCCTTTTTTTAGAAGAACGAGGAGGAAAATCTAGAAGCAAAAAGTAACAGTAACTAATGAATTCATGTAATTCTATTTTAAAGGCTGCATATACTTATCTTAAATTGGAACAAAAACACACAAAAAAAAAATTCTGAGTTCAGGTGCATTGTTCCATTCATTCCTCTGGAAAATGTAATTGCTGGAATCTGCTGTTACCCAATGAAAAGCGGCACTGAAAAAAAAAACTCAACAACAAATGATCTGTTTACAGCCATTCATATTTATGAATGTTCTTATTATTTTAGTAAGTTGATCGATTTGATGAAGAATACATTTGTACCTCTATGTTTATACACTTTGCTTTTCCTTGCAGGCTCTCCAAGCACGCCCCTTTGTCATGGCGGAGGGGAAGAAGATCGGGAACGCTCTCCTCCCCAGCGAGTCCATGAAAGTGATTGCAGAGTCTATGGGAGTTTCACAGATATCGGAGGAGACCTGCCAGCTGCTCGCACAAGAAGTCAGCTTCCGGATAAAGGAAGTGACCCAGGTCAGAGGCTGCTTCTATTAAACAGAGAATGGATGGGAACAGTCACATAGTATTAGAACTCTGGCCACTTTATATCCTGGTGTTCATGAACTTTGAAAAGAATCAGTCTCGTGTTATCTGCACTTTGCAGCCTTACAATATGAATATTCTGCAGGGTTTTTTTATCTACCTTAAGCGGGCTTTAAGTCTGACTTTAGCACTTTAAAGCTGAACTAAAAAAGCTGCTTGTGTCAGCTATCCGTATTTCATAGCAGGACACCGCCATCTTCCTTTCTTCTTGTTCCTAGGGATGGTCTTCAGCCACCTTAAATGGCTGTGCCAGGATAACACCTGTGCAGGTGTTTGTTAATCACTGACAAATAAGAGAAACCAGGATTGCTGGGTTTTCTTGCAACCAAAGCTGACACTGCACATATGTAGCTCAGCTTTTTCACATTTTACTGGTACAATCGGGCAGGTAAGACGTGTTATTGCAGAAGAGACATAACCTGTGTGTTTCCCAACAACCACCTGCCTGTTCCTTAATATTTTGTGGGATTTTATTTCTGCTTTAAGCAGAAGTATCACTGAATACTTATTTAAGCTGACATTGCTAAATTCATACTAAAGAACCAAGCATGCAGATAACTTTGTGATACATTGTGCAGTAATTAAGACCTGAGCAGCTCACTCCTTCAGAACCACAAGGTAATAAAGACAGAAGATCAGAACACCAACTAGGCAGACTTTGCTTTTTTTTATAATCTGGTGAGAAATGGAAGCTTAGATATTACCTCAGGGAAAGGTTGACCTAATGGCCCTGGTTAAATAAACCTTTCCAAGGCTGGAGAGGAGACACTTTTATTAGTAAAGCTGGGTCATCCAGCAAACCTGGAATTAATTTCTTAAAAGTCAATTGCTATTTGTTAGCAAATGTTTTCAATCCTGGACCAGATCCATTCCAGGTTTGGTGGATCACCCAGCTGGAGAGCTTTAATAATTGAGTGAGTCAATTGTGAGTAATGACCTGAGGTCTGATAGTTCCTGTCATGTCGGCACCCTAGTTACATGTGCTGTCTCTTAGCTCTTGGATTCTCTTAGCTCCTCATATTCCTGTACGGGTATGCTTCAATCAATTAGGGAAAATGCAGATTGTAATTTAGTGCCAGTATGAACAAACAACCTGTGGAATAGTGAGTTAGTTCAGGCAGCTGACAGGTTAGTTCTCAGGGTGATTTCGTAGCTCAAGAGTCACCGCCCCAAGAAAATTAAAGCTAAGCAATGAGGCAGATATAAATATAAAGGAATGCCAGAAATTCTGCTAGATAGCTTGAAAGTCACCATTTACCTGTGCTGCCCATCATTTAGCTTTGCCACCAATTTCTAAGACTTACAGAGTATCTCCATTCTGTGTTATAAAGACGTGTAGCTAGATGTTCTATAGGTCCTTTACATTTCCTTTTCAAGGCTGACAACACTCCTCCAGGGTTACAATGTAGTGAGTGTTGTTACCCGAGGACAGGATAACAAATGCATCCAGCACTTATAACGATTGGAAGCCTGAAGTATATAGTTACATAGTCAGTTTGGCTGAAAAAAGACATAAGTCCATCAAGGTCAACCACTAGGGAAATGAACCTTGCTCTGGTATAAAACCCAATGTCTACATAGTTGATGCAGAGGAAGGCAAAAATAAATCTGGGTTTTATTTGCTCCAACAGGGGAAAAAAAATCCTTTTTGATCCCATGAGGCAATCGGATGTTCCCTGGATCAACAGTCTGTTATTTTTTACTTTACTTTACATGGGCTTTAATGACCATGCATATTACAGTTTTGTTCTTGAGGTGAAATAGCCTGTTGGCAAACATGTAGTTTGCCCTAATATATAAGTCAGATATGTGATTGGTGGCTGTGAGTATCTTCTCAGTAGTTACACGTTTGTACGGTAAGGCTATATTCACCCCGGTCACTAGATTGCGGTGCATTTACTGCTTCTCATGCCAGAGAAATGCTGTCTCTTGGGCAGGGGTGTCAAACTCTGGCCCCCAACGTCCTTTTTGTTTATTTATTTATTTATTTTTTTGCAACCCAAAAGAATCTGAAATATGACCTCCTGCTGCACAATTCCCAGCATCTTTCGCTTCTATAGACCAGCAGGCTCTCTGCCTATGCGTGGTCCCACATGTTTTATAAATGCAAGTTATGCCGGGAATTTTAGTAGCGGCGCTATTTCAATGAAGAGGAAGAGATTGTGTTAAATAAAGACTTTAGTTCCACACATTTTTATGCAATCTTTATGCATCTGAGTTGATTCATCAAGGTTGGCCCGCCACTTTGTCTAAGTTTTTAATTTTGGCACTCTGTGTATTTGAGTTTGACACCCCTGGTCTTGGGTGATGCTATATGTAGTTTCTCCTGTTGGCATTTCCATAGAGAATGAATAGGGGCTGCAGTGAATGGTATGAATACTGCTCACTGGCACTAGCTATCAAATGTGCAAGTTCTACTGTGATACAGTGAGTTACTGAGCAAGGTGCCAGCAGCAGGAAGCCATGAGGGATTGCTTGATCTGAAACTGGTCTGAACCTAAGTATGAATGAATACATCATTAGGTCTATTAATATAAATACAAGCACCTGGATTTGGTATCAGACCCTTGCATTCCTGTGTAAAGTAGAGCTCAGACTGGTGAATGCAGCACTCATAGCCAGGCAGTTGTGCCATGTGTTATCAATGGCCATTCTAATAGATAGGGAGAGCAAAATGGCTGACAAATAAGCCCATTCCCATCTGCTGCTTTCCCTTTACTGTTCAGCCACAGGCTGAGGAAAGGAATCTGTAAACCTGAGGAAACCTTACAAATCACTAAGTGTTACCTAACCACTTCACTGTTCACCCAACATTCATCTTTATTATTCTTTACGTATTAAACTTCCATTTCTATTTTCTTCCTGTGTAGGATGCTATGAAGTTCATGCATGTTGGCAAGAGGCAGAAACTCACCCCCAATGACATTGACTCTGCTCTCAAACTGAAGAATGTGGAGGTAACCGAATCACACAATATGAAATCACTGCATACACAGTACAGCAACCTCAGGTGACATCTTGGCATATGTCAGCAAAGATCAGTCTGTCTATTCACAGACTTAGAGATTTTTAAAGTTATCTGTGCTTCTATTGGGGAGAATTTTCTCTACTTTTTGTCTCTAGTCGCAGCAGTGCACACAACAGGAATAAATGTGAATGATGACAAATATACCATTGATAGGTCCCATTTTTTTTCTGACCAAAAGCAAAATAAAAAACTTTGTCAAACTTCCAATTTTCTGTTTCTTATTAATAAAAAATTAATGAATATAGAAATTACCACTGAGTATATATTAGTTACACCAGTAATGTTGTCCTCTCTTGCAGCCTATTTATGGTTTCCATGCTAAAGAGTTCCTTCCATTCCGCTACGCCAGCGGAGGAGGACGGGAACTTCACTTCTACGAGGAGAAGGAGGTTGACCTGTGTGATATAATCAGCACCCCACTCCCTCGAGTGCCTCTCGATGTCTCCTTGAAAGGTAAGCAATGATCAGATGCTAATTTTGTACTTTAAACTCCTATGGTCAGGGTTCCCAGCAATTCCTAAAGCTGAACGCCAACCTACCATTAAACTTTCACAGTTCAGGCTCCTCACCTGGAGTGAAATCACATTCATTTTAGGATGTAAGACATCATCACTCATTATACTTTTCCTCGATTATTATTGATTTGTGTATTTTTCAGCTCACTGGTTGAGTATTGAAGGAGTTCAGCCTGCCATTCCAGAGAATCCACCACCAGGTAATATTACCGCTTGTTGTAATTTGTTTATTCTCTTCCTCAATTGTAGCATTCTCATCCCCTTGTGGGCTTCTCATACATCTATCTTTGTCCTTCCTTCTCTCTTTTATTCCTTTTTTCTACTTTATTCCTTCTCCATTCTTCATCCTTTTATTTATATTCTCCTCCTTTTATCTCCCATCACTTTTCCTCTTAATTTCGCCTTTCTTTTTCCTTTTCGTTTCTCTCTTCTTTATCTCCGTTTTATTATTTTTTTTTTTTCGTTTCTTCTCCTATGCATTTACTTCTTTTATCCATGACTTGCTGCTTTTCACATTTTACCTCTTTTTTTTGTATTACAAATTGATTCACTCATCTCTTTTTTTTTTCTCCCTGCAGTCCCGAAGGAGCAGCAGAAGATTGAAGCCACGGAGCCCTTGAAGGCTGCCAAGCCAGGACAGGCAGAGCCAGGTCTGAAGGGACAAGGCACAAATGCTGTAGAAGGTAAAGGTAACAACAGTGTGTCCATAAATGTATGAAATCTTGTGTTCAGCTGGTCACTTACCTGTCCTTTGTTCTGTGACCCAGCAAAAGAAAAAAAGAATCCAATTCTAGAAGGAGCCCCTCTGAAGCTAAAGCCGCGCAGCATACACGAGTTGTCTGTGGAACAACAGTTGTATTACAAGGAGATTACAGAGGCGTGTGTTGGTTCCTGTGAAGCCAAGAGAGCGGTATGTAGACACTTCATAAATACAGTGGTTCATAAATAACAGTTCTTCAAAATCATCAAGCTCCAACCTATTTCACAGCACTGTACAGTAGGTAAACAGTTTACAAATAGTATATTTGGGCTCTGCTTGTACTAGCAAACTATCTGAAAGGAAGAGAACATCACAAAATAGGTCAGGTGACAAGGGCTGTAGGTGGTTGAGGTTGGTTATGTAGTGACAAATGGCAGTGGTAGAGAAATAGTCAGATAGGAAATGTTAAAAATGTATGTAATGACTGACTACTTTAAAGAATAACTATACTTTTAGTACAGATATAATTTATATGTCCTTTCCTTCCCCTTTATGACTTATACCTACCTGGTATTCCTCTGAGATGTTTTGCAGCTAGCTGGGCACCACACAACCTAACCACTTCTCCTAAAGTCTGCAATCAGCGTATGCAGATTTTTGGCGCTTAGCTTTAGGGCTAGGTACACACGTGCAATAGATGTCATTGGGAAAGGATTTTTCATGATCCTTTCCAACAAAAAAAGAAAAACTGCATGATGTGTGCCATACATACAGCGCCATTCTGCTCTATAAAGAGGGGAGTGGGAGAACGACCCCACTGCGCTTTCTCTCTCCTTTCATTTTGACAGGACGGTTGTCTGAATGACAAGTGCTGTATGCATGCCAGATTCTCGTCTGATATCGATTATCGGACAAGAATCATCTGATGTGTGTACGAGCCTAAGACTTTAGTTTGTTAAGGAGTAAAATTAAACCTAAATTTGATAAAGGCAGAGTCGGCATTAATAGGACCAGGAGGAGAATTCCAGATAAGCTGGCCCCTTATGCATTGAACAAGGAATACCTACGTTGGAGTTACCAGTAAGGTCTTTTGTGGAATATTTGCATGAGAACACACAAAAAGGTGAGGGATGAATTGTAAAAATAAAAGGTAACACATAATCTGAATTTTTGTTTGCTTGGGTTGATAGGAAGCTGGTGAGTAAATAAAAGTCACAGTAGATTAGAGGTATTAGCAGCAATTTATGAGCCTTGCTGCAAAACTGTTGATTGATTATAGAGATGAGAAAATGCACAAACTTGTATTTTAATGGTCTTTGGAATAGGTTTATATGTAACACATGTATTCTATGTTTCTTCTTCCAGGAAGCACTGCAGAGCATTGCTACTGACCCTGGCCTGTATCAGATGCTCCCTCGATTCAGCACTTTCATATCAGAAGGGGTGAGTGTTATTGTCAATTACACATATTCTTATCTTATTTTCTTTCAGCAGTCCGGCTGCATCATAAAAAAACTGTAACTGAGGGGCTTCATACCCCCATACCTGTACCTGTGAATCTGGCTCTAGGGGCTGGATATGGTAACTGATAGCACGCTGTGGTACATACTTTCTGCTGCGGAGTGGCATTTAGGCAGGGACTCCCTTTTTATTTACCCTGTCCCTCGTTCCTCCTTCCTGTTTTCAAGTACAATGCAGGACCAGCATTCCTGCATTGCAGAGGGACCACCCACAAACCAAAGGGGAGAGAAATGGCTGGCTGTCAAGGTGGGAATGTGGAGCAAGGGATAGGATGACCTAACAATATTTTTTGAATGGTAACTGAAAAGCTAGATTTAAACTTATTCATTGTGGGAGTGCAGGAGTTGTTTTCTCATTTACCTGGAGTTCATCTTTATTATAAGACTCCAACCTTTATAATAAGTCATCATGGCCCCTGATGTTACCAATCTTTCACTTCTGAAGCTTCATGACAATACATAAATTAACTTTTTCTCTCATTATTTTTTTTTTTTAGGTGAGAGTAAATGTTGTACAGAATAACCTGGCACTGCTTATTTACCTGATGCGAATGGTTAAAGCTCTGATGGACAATCCCACACTCTACCTGGAGAAATATGTAAGTGTGAAGACACCAGAAAATCAAGGGCTAAGGGTTTATTTTTCTGCCTCTGAACTCAATGGGGTCCAGTCCACACACAAGCAAGCTGGTGATCCTTCTAGCCATATACCACACAACTCAATACATATATATGGGAATTAGGAATACTTTCCTCTTTCTGGTGATCTCTCCAGCCATATATATATTATGATGTTTATGTTTTTATTACGTTGTTTATTATGTGCTGGTTTGCAGTCATCTCACATATTTTAAATCTTTTCTCTGTAATTCTGGTCAACGCTGTATACCCAATATTGTACGTTATCATTATGTATTTGATTCGAAATGCAGTATGTAAATGTGACTCCTACTATTTTGATCTTGTCTCTTCTAGCTACATGAACTCATACCAGCCGTGATGACGTGTATTGTCAGCAGACAGCTTTGTCTGCGGCCGGATGTGGACAATCACTGGGCATTAAGAGACTTTGCTGCTCGTCTGATTGCTCAGATCTGCAAGAACTTCAGCACCACAACCAACAACATTCAGTCCAGGATAACTAAAACCTTCACTAAGGTACAAAGAAGAATAATACATCAGATCTATGTGTTTTGTTATGCTCAGTGAACCTTTTAAGTCTCACAGCACTCGAACTTTAGAGACCATCTCTAGGCAAATGTTAACCCTCCCTGAACCCTCCCACCAGTTCTAATCCATTCAGAACCCCCCCCCCCAACCTGTAAAAAGAATACAATTTCTGTTAGGGACCTTCAATCCATAGCACATAAGGAGGCTTTTCTGCTTTTCGTAGGAGAAAATGAAGCAGCACGCTGCTTGAGTGTTTTATGAGATGATTGCCTTCAAACAGTTCTGAGCACATCTCAGAAAGGGGGCTCCGTGTCTATTCGAGTACATGGAGGCAGGGTGCAATGCCTATGAGCACTTTACTTTAAAGTACCATTATCCTTGAACATCTATTCACTGGGGAGAATTTATAAAACCAGAAACAGAATAAAAATAACTGCAGTCTTTTGAGATATTCACAGTGACCTTGTTGTTGATGAAAGTCACAAAAGCAATTTATGCTGTTAGGTTTGCTGTTGAGAATTATGTTTTCAATGTCTGTAAATAAATTGAGGTCAGATTGCACCTATCATTGTACATTTCCCTGAATGCTCTTTAGTGCATGCCTGTATTCCTCATCATTTTTTTTTTTTTTTTGTGGTCTTTTTATCACAGAGTTTGGTTGATGAACGCACCCCCTGGACAACTCGATACGGATCCATCGCCGGCCTTGCAGAACTGGGACCCGATGTGAGTTACATCAGGTTATATACAGTAGGAGCGGCTAGCGACTTCATCATCTTACATTATAGCTGATTTTCTTTTATTTTTAAGGTGATCAAAACCCTAATCGTCCCACGTTTGTCGGTGGAAGGAGAGCGCCTGCGTACTGTTCTGGAGGGTCCAGTTATATCCAACATTGACAAGATTGGGGCTGACCACGTTCAAAGCCTTCTACTGGTAATAACAAGCTTTCCAGTACACATTTTTATACAAATTTATTCTAAGCACATCTCTGGACAGTAAACCACCAGGGCTGTGTAACTCACCAGAGAGATGGTCAAAGCAGACAGTAACAGAGAGTCCCTGGGCTTATCGGGCCTAGATGAATCAAACCCAAAGCCCAGGTTATAGACCAACAGAACAGTAGAACAATAACTGACAATAGCAGAGGGTAACAGGCTGACAAACATAGTTCAGCTGATCATGCGAGTAATTGAAGACATTAAAACAAGCGGAAGTCTCACTAGTGTTTTGATCAGGCATGAACTAAATGTCCAACAATCTACTTAGGAACACTCCAAATAAGATACATTTGCTCTGTAGTGTTAAGTAACAACCAGCAGATGGCAAAGTCACAAGGCTGATGATTGTAATTACAATCTCTTTCTTTTAGAATAAAACAGTTTTTTGTTAAACGTGTGATGCGCTTCCTTCCTCGTAACCCTCATCCAGTTTTACAGCTAATAAAGATTACCCAAATTACGTAGTTTAGCAGCTGCATAATGTAGGAATTTTTAATGGTGTCTCTTTTTCTGTGGAATAAAAGTAAGTTTTAGTTAGTACTAAAATGGTAAAGCTGAAATACCTATCTAGGTATACCACATACCTAGCATCCTTTTATCTTTTGAAAGTCTGACAGCTCTTTCTAGTATGCAATCTTCATTGGTAAATCAAACACTTCCTTCACCTGTAATGCAGCTTCCTACCCCTTCTAGCTGTGTTTTTAATACCCCCATGTAGTTCTGCAGACTACATGGATGATGTATTTGCATGATACATGGAAGGGGGCACCACAAGATGCAGAGTCAGTCTCCTTGGCATTTTCCCCAATAATGCTCACATTCAGCAATTGGAACCTATCCTCTTGCAGCATGCATATACCGAAGGCTTGGTAAAAGATGTTGATTTCTTGCAAATGTGTCATGGAACAAGTAGTTCCTGTTTTGCCTGAGGATTTTGTTCCTTGCCATTTCCTGGGTTGTAAAGACCAGATAGAGGGGAAAAAGATGCTTAAATCAGTCGCATGACTTAAGTTTATGAATGTATTTTACCATATTTGCTGAAAGATTTTTATACATGGCAATTATTGGAGAATGAGGGGAGGGGCATTTGTTTAGTAAGTGTTGGTCTGTAAAGTCTGCTATAGAGGAGAACTATAGTTAAAATTCTATAATCTATGTTAAATACCTGTGCAAAATGCAGCCAGGACCTTAAACAAAAATGCTATATCATAGCCGTACGTCTGCTGTAAAAAATTCTAAGGCCCTGCTAGCTTTAGGTGACAAAAAGATGCAAAGATTTGCTTCTATCAAGGAAGACTACAGGCAGTGCTGACGATTAGACCTTTGTTTCTGACTTTACATAAGCCAACACAATGTAATCACTGAGATATCATTGTTGCACTGTTTTTGTTTTTCCTTCTCCCTCAGAAACACACCGCTCCAGTCCTGGTGAAATTGCGATCCCCTCCGGATGTCCCAGATGCATACCGTACAGATTATGGCTTCCTAGGAGCCACTGTATGTTCTCATGTGATGAAGGCTAGAGCCCAGAGCGCTTTACAGGGTCCACAGGTGAACCGAACCACACTGACAGTCACACAGGTAACCCCTTTATGTACAGTTGTTTTAAGTTATCAAATGTTTAATCTTCTGCTCGGTAGTCATGTGACCCGGGCTGCTGTGTGGAAACCATGACAGTGCCTTGCATCTAATGACTTGTTTTTTTGTTTTCTTTTTATGTCTCTTCCAATCCCGTCTCTCTCTTTCCCTCTGCCTCTCTCTCTCTTTCCCTCTGCCTCTCTCTCTCTCTCTCTCTCTCTCTCTCTCTCCCATCATCCCTTTTCTCTGTAACTTCTCTTTCTCAGCCTCGCCCCACGCTCACCCTCTCTCAGCCGGCTTCTGGCTCCATCACTCCATCTCCTCGCCCACCAGGGATAATTAAGGTGCCTGGGTCCTTGACTTTGCCCGTACAGACCTTAGTGAGTGCCCGGCCTGCCACCCCTACTCAGCCTTCACCACCTCCCACCAAGTTCATTGTGGTGTCTTCAGCCGGGAGCAGCGGGACCCAGGTAACTGCTCATTGTGTCCTTTGTGCCTGTTCTGTGTCATCACTAACGCGTCATCTTTCTCTTCTAGATCTCTGCCTGTTTTTGATAATCCTGTCCTCTTATGCTGAGCCCTGTCTCAATGTTCTACTAGTACTCTGCTTATGTCTTTTGGCACCCTTTTTCAGTGTGTTCTTTGTGTGGTTTCTCCTTACCAAGACACAGCCAGTATTTCAGCATTATTGCGCTGTGTAGGCTTTAACTGGAGGGGAGATAGCAGACCTCGAGCACTTGAAGTATTGCATGCAAAGATTTTTAGATTTGTTGCATGAAAGACCCTTAGAGTCCTTTCCTCATTAAAAACATTTGATGTAAAGCATAGAGCACATACAGTATTCTCCATGAGCAGAATTTGCTGGGTGGATCACCTAACAATGTTCACCTTCCTAGCTGTCATCAGAGAGAGCCACTCGGTCCAGCCTACCTGCTGTGAGAACTGTCAGTAAGTGGTGGCAGAACTGACGAGTTAAAACTTACTGAAACTTTGCTACAGTGCAGATCATTAAGTATTTGTTGTCCTGCATAACCCTGCTGTACCAGGGTGTAAGTTTGGTGTAAAAGGACAGGCTCAGACCTACCGTGTGCGCTATTACCTTGACACCCTCTCTATGCTTGCACTGGAAACACCACGTAGAACTGTGATGGTGCACTGGGACCAGTTCTTAACCACTCACTGCCCGCCTCTATTTATTCACTCCTTCTCCCCTAAAGCAGCAGTTCACTGGCGTTAGGAAGCGGTACCCACTCCGCAACCTCACTGCCAGTGTGAGAACAGCCTAAGGTACAGTTCTCATTAGCGGTTTTTGCAAGTGGGTTAAACTGTTGAAAACTGGGTAACATTGAAACAAATGCTTTGGTCTCTCTTGCTTTCGGTGGCATAAGGTGGCAGCATTACTGCACATTTTTTTGGACTCTACATGTAACATTCAAGAGTGTTTTACAACCCCTGCGATCTATATAGATCTAAATTGAAAATGCTTGTCACCACAATGCTTTGTTTTTTAACTGTACACCTTTTTTGTTTTCTAGATGGTTTCAATTATACACAGGAACAGTAAATGCCATTTTTTTTTGTACTGCTAATGTGAACTAAGCCCAACTTATTACAGTGCATTGAGTACACCATTACACTGCTATGAGTGATTACATTCATTACAAAATATGGGACACAGGAAGTGAGGTCACAATACAGGGGCAATAGACAGTTGGGGCACAAAAATGATGGACAATGGGAAGAACTAAGGGCCAGGGACTAGAAAATTCAAACAAAGTACAAGGGGGCAGTGGAAAGCTGACACAAATATAGGGGTTACTGGACACCTATGGTAGTAAATTTGTTGTGTGTTGCCTCTTTTTGACCTCTTGGCTAATTTCCCCTTAACCCAGCTGAAAAAAAAAAATCTGGGGAGAACAATGCACAAGTGTGTGTAAAGGAAATATGCACCTTTACTGAGTTTTTTGAATCGGACCTTAAGCCGAACTCTGGGTAAAATTGAGCTTCTTTTGCATAACCCCTGAGCTAGGGTTCTGCCTTCTAACAACTGAGATTGGGGACAAGCCCTCAGGGTCCTTACAATGTGGTATGGTTGGTCTTGTATTGTATGTGGTGACCTCAGACACCTTCAGGAGACCAGGCAAACTAATACATTGCAGAATAGGGTAAAGGCATCCAAGGAAAAACAAGCACTTAATCTTTTGCAATATTGGTAACTTCGCTTTCTAAGGGTCTTTTTTTTTTTTTTGTGGGTTCAGCTTTAAAGTCAACCTCTGCTGCAAGAGTTTTATAAGCTGCAAATCATTTCTGACCTGATTCTAAATTGTACATCTTGCTCCTCTGATGTCCTGATCCTTTGCTTTGCATTGACCCTGACCCAGAATGCAGCTATCGAGGGTTCGGCTAATTATCACAGAACCTTTTACAGTTATTTGCATGCTTGTCAGGTGTGTGATTGAAATTACTGAAACTAGAAGAATGGCTTTACATCCAGGCAATTCTTTAGAATGAGTTCAGCAATGGCAGCTTAAACAATCTCCCTGTGGTAGGTCCACTTTAAGTTAAACCTCCTTCCAGCTATGAATAATAAGTCTTTAAAAAAAATCAACTTTTAAAAAGGGTTATGCTTTTCTAGAAGCACGGAATATAACTGGGTATTAAAGTTTTATAGTAAAGATAACAGAGACTGTTGATCCAGGGAACATCCGATTGCCTCATGGAATCAGGAAGGGTTTTTTTGCCTTCCTCTGGATCAACTATGTCTGTAGGGTTTCTATCTGGGATATGTATGTTTATTTCCCTAGTGGTTGAACTTGATCGACATATGTCTTTATTCAACCTGAGTAACTGCAACTTTTCCTGGAAACACAAATTTCATGTTTCACCAGAGCCCGCTCCTCTAGTTTGTGCAGAACCCCCATCCCTTAGATTAAGTGGGGAAGTTCATCTTGTTTATGGGTGCAGCATACAATTTATTTCTTTACCCTGACTCTGTGCTTTTTCTACCTTCCCTGATGTTGTGCAACCTCTCCAATTTCTTACACTGTGCACCTTCTTTTGTGTTTTTTTTTCATCTTCCCTTCTTTCTTCTTCCTTAAATTATATTTACTCTTTCCTTCCTCCTGCTCACACTGAGCTTCCTTTCCTCTTTCATCTTTGCAAATTCACATTCAATCCCTACCTTTCTTTTGTTGTTCATCTTCTTCCATCCTGCTCTGCTCACACTGCTTTCCCTCTTCCTTTCCTAATCACTCCTCTCCCTGGCTTACTAAGTTAGTCTTTATTATTGGTGCACGTCTCTAATCAAGAATGTACCTGCTAATTTCCTGATATCCTCCCATCCTATTCTCCTGCTGATTCCTCTTCTGCAACTTTCCCAATACTTATAACATTTTTTTCATCTTTTGTGTGTTTTTGTATGTTCCTTCCATGTATTTTTAACAGCATTCTCTTTGTATCCAAACACTTCTAATCTCACTGTGTCCCCCTTTTCAGGTTTTGACATCTTCAAGCGGTCCTTCACCCTCAACACCTTGCCCTCCAGGGGTCCAGCCTATTGTGAAACTTGTGTCTGGCGGTCAGAGCGGTGGTGTAGGGGGCTCAGCCACTGGTGGCAGCAGCGGAATGCAGAAATACATAGTAGTGTCTCTTCCAACAACCGGAGAAAGCAAGACCCCACAACCCTCCCCACCCCCCACAACAGAGACCCCCGGCTTGTGACAGGAACCCTCCTGATGTGTGTGTGTGTTTGTTTGGGTGAATGCATGGTCGGTTGTTTATCTGCACGCATGGATGTTACTGTTGTGTTGTTTTTGTGTTACAATTTATTTTGTGTACAAGGAATATTAACCTTTTCTTAATAAAATAGCTTAAAATCATTGCCGTTTATTTTACTTTTTTTTTTTTTATAGGACAACTCCAGGGTAAAATACTGAATGCCAAAATAAATAACATAGGCACCATCTCAAAGTTAGCTATACTGAACAACTCGTGATTTTTGCAATCCCTTATTTTGTAATTTTGTAATCTCTTATATAAACCTCTTTGTTCCAAGATCTTTGATTGACTGCA
>NC_092859.1:8075091-8188769 GCF_032062135.1 Pyxicephalus adspersus
TGGAAGTTGTACCTGAAAATGGGCGGAAAAAACAGTAGTAAACCGTTTTGCCTGGGGTCTGGCAGGAAAAGTGTGAAGGAAGCACTGATTTCCAGAATGAATTAATCTGATGCAGGGAAATTCTTTCACTGCAGTTCTTCGGGTACAGCATCCTCCCCAGCAATAGGAGCATTATTCAGCACAGTTGTGTCATCACCAAATCTGGCTCACATCTTAGACACTGATTTTTAAGAAGGATTTTTTGTCAGATTTGGATAGGATAGATAGGAAGGATAGATTTGTCAGAGAGTTGCATAGGCACAATTAGGGCAATGTCACTGGGCTTTGGCATCAACTGTGGAGATGATTTAAATTCATGTGCAGTTCCTTTTGGCATGCAGTTGACTCTCTTGACCTGCTTCAAGTGGGCAATATATTCCGATAGACTTGAATAGGCATGTAAAACAAAGGTTAACACAAGCTATAAATATCCCTAGATGGTTCCATACAAGATAGAAAATCTTAACTTTTTAAATACAAGCCTAAATTAACTGAAAATATGCATATCTAAATGCATTCCACACCATGTTGATTTGGATTTAATTCAAGACTCAAACATGCCAAAAAAGATTTCATTTTCTTGTTAAACTGGCGCTTTCCTTGCTGAAACTCCACAAAGGTTTTAACTGTGCAGCTTCCTGCGAGTTCCTAGCTTTGTCCTATGATGTTTTCTTACCATTTTACTGTAAATCCACACAACATGTATTTTAAGTGACCTAATGGAGGAGAGTAACACCAACTTGTCATTAAAATGCACTCTTCATATGAATCACTAGGACCGGTGAACCTTGCCAAACATGATTATTGTAAAATGTGCCGTTCACTGGGCGTGTGACCCTTACAAATTCATTTTCTGATACTGTAGTAGTACTAAATGATAGCTCAGTGTAAACAAAAGAAAAATTATTGACTTCCCTGGGTGCACAAGGAACATTTCGAGTGCTCAGATTGCCATCCCGCAGCTTTGTAGATCCTTATTGCTAAAAACAATTGCTGGTGATAATTTGCAGCATCTGTAGGAAGGAACTCTCATTGTTCTAAATGGAGAGGGGAAGATAAACTGGAAAAGTCTTGCTGCATCTTCCCCATTCAGATTAATCTGGCCATTCCTGTCCATTGTTTAGTAATCTGGCAATATGGATCATTAAATGACACCGGGATCTCTGTACAAACCTTCGATTTACAAGACCTAGTTTCTGTAATTCAAGGAAGATTAGCTGATCAGTGGATATTGGCATCTAAAAGATACAAGGCCACATCCCAATTAATTGAATATTGATTTGTCCAGAAAAAAATTGGACTTTTTAGGCATAAAGTAAAATTAAACAATAAATAGTTTAATAGTTAAACCATTTTAAAACCATAATAAAAATTTGTACAATTGCTTATACAACAATAAACAGTCAAAATTTTTTTTCATCACAAATTCTTTTTCTAGATGCTGAACAAGGATAGTTGTACTATTCTAAATCAATGCGTTTCGCGACTATGATGTCGCTTCTTCAGGATGAATCAAAGTTTAGACACCTACAATTAACAAACATGGTGTATAATCAACAACATATAGAATACTTCCAATTATAGACAATATATGAAATATCAGTTTTACAAATAGTTTTAACATTATACTCTACAACACTGATAACCAAAATGCAATAGACTAATAGAATGATATGACCTTGTTGTGGTTTATTATTATTCCATTATCCAACCAAACTACTCACCAGCTATATTGCCGTTTAGGGAAACTTTCTCTATACCCATCTATTCATCTAATGGGCTCCTCAATTATATCTGCTGATTCTGTCCATCTTGCTGCTATTATCGCTCTCCGTTCTTTGCTGTGGATCTGCTTTACAACTGGATAAAGTAGTCTATTGCATTTTGGTTATCAGTGTTGCCCAATAGTGAGTATAATGTTAAAATTTAAAAATTTTTGTAAAATTATTTGTAAAACTGATATTTCATATATTGTCTATAATTAGAAGTATTCTATATGTTGTTGATTATACACCATGTTTGGTAATTGTAGGTCTCTAAACTTTGATTCATCCTGAAGAAGCGACTTTATAGTCGCGAAACGCGTTGATGTAGAATAGTACAACTAAGAGACCACATGTTAGAAAGATCCTTGTTCAGCATCTAGAAAAAGAATTTGTGATGAAAATATTTTTTGTGACATTGTTTTATGTTGTATACAAATTTTTATTATGGTTTTAAAATGGTTTACTAATAAAGTATTTATTGATTAATTTTACTTTATGCCTAAAAAGTCCTGTTTTTCTGCACAAATATGAATATTAAGACCTATTTTCTGTACATAGCTTCAGTCATTCTTAGACACCATTGGAGATAACAATTTCTTTTTTTCATCAATGGGGTTTTTATTCCCATCTTCCTTTTTTACAAATAAAATGTAATGTTACAGCTTGGAGCTACATGTTCTGTTTCCTAGTTAATCTAGTTAAACAGTTTCCCGACATTATTCCAAAAATGTTGACAGGGCCAAAAGGACACAATAATGTGATGTAAAAGGACCAAAAATGTATTAAAAAAATGTCCTTTACCTTCCTTTACTAAGCCAAACCTTTCTTCAGTTGTGTCTCACATGTTCAGCCATCAAGACAATGCAGCTCCCAGTAGGAGGAGTTCAGAGGCAGTGCTAGGTATTCAGGGAGCAGTGGGTGGGACTAGGTATGGCCAGGTTCCAATTGGCAAGCTACAAGCATGTGACATAGCTGATAGCCACACCCCATGCAATATTCATTCATCTCACTGTAGTACAGTGTGCACAACATTGACTCTGAATTCAGTAGCAGTACACCATAGTTGTCATAACATCACCGGAAACTGTATTAGGTGAACCTTACTTGCCGGATTAACAGGTGTTTGTGGGACATTACAGAAAGATGAAAGTCAGCTGTAAGTGCACACTGACCTAATGTGGGGCCATAGTTATACTTTATGACTTTACTGTTGGGTTTTATTAATTCTGCTTTATCATCTCAGCTCTGTTTGTCCTCTGACCTTTGTCCACCTGTATGTTTGCCTTTCCCTTCCGCCCTCCTAGAATATAATGCACCGTCTATCAGATCTCACCCTGCCTGACACTCAGCGCATTGTTACTTGGAACTTGTGTCACTGAAATCTCAAAGCTGGAAGCTTATAGAGGTGGATATTTCCCTACTCTCCCCTCTGTCCACTTTTCTGCTCTCTACTTCTCTGTCCACTCTTCTTCCCCCTTTTTCCTTCTCTGTCCACACTTCTGCTCCCTCTCTCCTTCTCTGTCCACTCTTCTGCTCCCTATCTCCTTTTCTGTCTGTTATTCTGATCCCTCTCTCCTTCTCTGTCCATTCTTCTGGTCCCTCCCTCCACTGTCCACTCTTCTGCTCCTTCTCTCCTTTTCTGTCTATTCTTCTGCTCCTTTTCTCCTTCTCTGTCCACTCTTCTGCTCCCTCTCTCCTTTTCTGTCTATTCTTCCGCTCCCTCTTTCTTTCTCTGTCCACTCTTTTGCTCCCTCTCTCCTTCTCTGTCCACTCTTCTGCTCCCTCTTTCCTTTTCTGACTACACTTCTGTTCCCTCTTTCTTTCTCTGTCCACTCTTCTGCTCCCTCTCTCCTTTTCTGTCCACTCTTCTGCTCCCTTTCTCTTTCCCCGCCCACTCTTCTGCTCCCTTTCTCTTTCTCTGCCCACTTTTCTTCTCCCTTTCTCTTTCTCTGCCCACTCTTCTGCTCCCTCTCTTCTCTGTCCATTCCTCTGCTCCCTTTCTCCTTTCCTGTCCACTCTACTGCTCCCTCTTTCCTTCTCTGTCTACTCTTTTGCTCCCTCTCTCCCTTTCTGTCCACTTTTCTGCTTCCTTTATCCTTCTCTGTCCACTCTTCTGCTCCCTCTTCCCTTCTCTGCCCACTCTTCTCCTCCCTCTCTCCTTCTCTTCCCAGTGTTCTGCTCCTTCTCTGTCTTTACACCTCTATGTTCCTCCTGTTCTTCCTTGGCACTAGCACTCTCTTCTCATGGTGTCCTATGTCGACATGTGTCCTGATAAAAATTCTTATTGTTACCCCATTTGCTAATGTCTGCCTTTATTTTATCCTCCTCTGGGTGTTGCAGTCGTTTCATGAAAACAGGCTCTGCAGGTTCTGTTGTGTACCACACCCGATAACACCTCTATGACTGATGTTGGGAAGCTTGAACTTTCTATACCGGCTCTGCAATGAATATGCTCTGACTCCTGGAACTTTCATAGCAATACAAACCTTGGAATCCGTAAAATGTTTGGATGTGGACAGGCAGTAGAACCTCTGATGATGATAAGAACTTGCAACTGATTACAACACAGCTTTGTCATAAACTTGTTAAGACTGGGAAGTGGTGAGCATTCATCACTATGGTAATTCACTACCAGGATCAGCATTATGACCGACTTAAGAATCAGTGTCGTCAACAAAACCTCCTTTTTCAGGATCCTAACTTTCCAGCAACTGACCAATCCCTGTACTACAGCCAGAGTCCCCCCAGGGTGGTGGAGTGGAAGAGACCTCAGGTAATGTTATATAGGTTGTCCGTAATTTAGTTCCTATTGTTACCACGATTTGTATTGAACATACTTTTTAAAATAGACTCTATATACTCAAGTATAAACCGTGATTTTGTTGACCTAAAAATGCCTTAGAATAAGGAATCACAGTTTATACTCAGGGTTACACCACTGGTGGGGGTCAACAATAATGCACAAAAATCATTTAGGGGCAAGTGACTCAACATCACCAACGCTGAAGAACAAGATACCTCAACCTGCAAAAAGGTGAGGGGGAAGATAAAGAGACTAAGTCCATGTGATTTTAATGTTTTCCAATTTGAAATAAGCTTTTTAAAAATAACACACATTGTATCTCTTTATTCACATTCATTTTTTTGTATTCTGTTACTTTGAATATCAGCCACGATGGTTTCATTTTTTGCACTAGGATTATACTTGACAGTTTTCCTGTTTTTTCAGTTAAAAGCAAGTACTTCATGTCTTTGGATTGGCTTTATAGTCGAGTATCTTTAGTAAATAAAATTTGCTTAGAATCTTAACAGGAATATGAATACAATAATAAATACATTTTCTAAATCTGGAGGTTTGAGCTGGATAGGGTGAAGCCTCTGTCAGGTTTTAACCATGCCAATGTACACTAGGCCACTTCCTTTTCACTGCTACACATACTGCATTGCCTGTTACAAGTTGACCCTTATTGGTATTCCCTCTGCTGGATCCCAGGTACCCCAATCCTACACTGTAGAAAGCCATGCTTTTGTATAAGGAACCTTTCACACAATGGCGGGCTAGAACTGTCCAGGAAAAGAAAAATACTGAGTATCGCTACATTCAATTTTATAAAGCTGGTATTGGGGTAACCAAAACTATAATGTTCCATTTTTATTGCAGGAGCTGGTTAGATTGCCCCGTCTCTTCCCCACTAGTGGCATCAGTCCACGTGACCTGCAGCAAGGCAGCCTGGGTAATTGCTGGTTTGTGGCAGCTGCATCTTGCCTAGCTAAAGACCCCTCAATATGGAAGAAGGTAAGTGTATGTCATTAAGTCATGACCAAAATAACATTTTTACTTGACCAATCAAAGAAAAAAAATTATTGTAGCAGTGGAGAGCTTCTTAGTAAACATGATAAACTGAGGTTCATACAATATCCCTTACCTGGTAAGGGATATTGTATGAACCTCAGTTCATCACCTTTACTTGACCAATCATTCAAAACACATGGGGCACTAAGGAGTTTATTTTCAAGCCCAACAAAAACCAAAACTGGACAAATCTAATTCAAATGTCTGGTTGATACGTGATGGACAAAATATCTGTTTTATGGACCAGATGTCCTTGTATAATGCATTTCCTCCAATCTCAAGTTTCAACTGGTAGGAAAGTCAATCAGATGTGACCATGTGACACCGAACAAAGGGAGAACAATAGATGTCTGACTACATTTTCTCACATTCCCTGTGTCACAGTAGAATCCATGGGCCTACTTTACTAAGGCTTCCTACATGTGCAATAATTATCGTTGGAAACTAACTTCTAACGACCAATCGTCCAATAATCGTTAACAAAAAAAGTGCCCACGTGGTGGATCTGATTGGGCGATGATTTTTCGCAATCTATTGTGTGTACGGTCGTTCAATGATCGTGGATGATTCTGCAGTACACTTTCTCCTTTACATGTCACTTCCTGCATTGTTCAAACGATCGTATCTAGCGTGTGTACACCATTGGTGGATTATATTTGAACAATCGTAACGTTACAGCATGTACAGAATTGTGCACAATACGATCGGTCAAAATATTCGTGCATAATCGTTGATCGGTTGTTAGTCGTTCATTTTCTAATGACAATTATTGCACGTGTGTACCTAGCCTTAGGCCCTCCAAGACTGGAGAAGATATACTATCATGGGAGAACCTGGGTGATCCAACAAACCTGTAATGGATTTGGTCAATTAATAAAAGCATTTGCCAAATTATAGGAAATGGTTTTAAATAATCCATTCCAGGTTTGCTGGATCACCTAGATTTTCCCATGATAGCCTATCTTCTCCATTCTTGAAGAGCTTTACTAAATCAGACCCCATGTGTCTACATGAGGGAAAGGTCTTGTAGTCACAGGAAATAGGGGGTGGGAAAATGGAAGGACCTCAGTATGTTAACAGGAAACTAAAAGATCACAGAGGTCAGGACTGTGTTGAAAGGTTCACCGCTACACAATGGCTTCTCAAATTTGTAAAGTTCAGTTCCAAAAGTAATACTTATATTTACACTTATAAAAACAATTGATTATGGAATTTGCTTTGTTCAATTGGGATCTACGTCAACATTTTCCTTCCTCTTCAGGTCATACCTTCCCCCCAGGACCAGGAATGGCCCAGGCCTGGTGGTGGCTCTCACTGTGGGATCTTCAGGTTCCGATTTTGGCGTTTTGGCCGTTGGGTAGAAGTCGTGATCGATGACCGACTGCCAACGTCTGGAGGAGAGTTAATTTTCTGTAGACCTGGTCACAAGACTAATGCATTCTGGTGCCCACTGCTTGAGAAAGCTTATGCCAAGTAAGGTTCTTCATATCTCAACCTTGGCTCTCTACTGTAACTATTTATCTTTATGAACTGTTTTGCTTTCCAGTGCTTTTTACAGTTAAAGGGAACCTTTGCTTTAGAAGTATGGAGGCTGTCATTGCTGACCTCCTTCAGAAAATGGCATTGCAAATGTTGCTTGAACATGCCTTAGTTTGAACTGACCCCTTGGTTGGCAAAATAAGCAAAAAATAGAAGTCCTTCAATCCCCAAAGTCTGCTGTGTATATGGTCTTTACTAAACTCTTTGTATACAACAGGTTCACCCATTGTGAACACTTTCATTAGCATATGCCCCTGCACTGCCCTGTGACCAGTATACAGATGAACTTTTCCCAATCTGCTGTTTGCTCCGGGTCAGTATATCATAAAATTCTATAGTCCAAGTCTACCAGGAATCTAGCATTCAATCAATGAATAGCAGCCTACTGTTGGTTTCCTTAATAGTATGTCATGTCTTTGTGATGGCCCCTTCACATTTATTTATCTGCTAAATGCAGAAGAACCCATTCAACCCTAGGCACCTAGATAACATCTACACTGATCAGCCAAAACAAGGATGTGCTTAAGATTGTGGAAGTCCTTCTATGGTTCACCGAAAGATCTCTGATCTATTTGCCACTGCATCACCTCTGAAGGTATTCTGCGGTATCTGGCGCTAAGATATCAGCAGCAGATTTTAAGTCACCCAGCCTTAACCGAATTCCTTTTTCCCATAGCGTGTCCAGCTGCAATCTTTTCATGTGCATGTGCACATTCACATAAAAACTGGTAATTCATCAGACCAGGCCGCCTATTTCTATTGCTCCAGGGTCAAGTTCTGATGTTCCACTGTGGGTGCTTTCAGTACAGGACCTGGGGTCATCATAAGCTCGTTGACTTCTAGCACCAATGGGCCAGTTTTAAGTTTTAGCTACAGTATCCCTTGTGCAGGATCAGACCAGAGAGTCTAGAATGTACATCGGTATGTGTTGGGTACCCATTATCCTGTCTTCTGTTCTTTGGTTGTCCTTCCTTGGATAATTTTTGGTAGGTCCTTTCACTGCACACCCACAAGTCCTCCCAATTTGGAGAAGCTTCGACCCCAGTCAGCTAGCCGTCACAATTTGGCCTTAAAGTCCCTCAGATCCTTACACTTGTTTGCTTCCAACACATGACCTTAGTTTACTTGCTGTCTACTATATCCCATCCCTCTAGTGTTATTATTGTGGAATTACTGTAAAGGGTCATGCCATCTAACAATCAGTGTTTGGAGGTTGTTGGAGAAGCTAGCTTCTTCTGTCTCTTAGGGACACTGTTGTGATCCCTGTGCTGAATTCTTGGGTTTGCACACCACTATGAGGGGTTTGCAACATCACCAATAGCTTTTGATTAATGTTCTGTTTTGTAGAATGTAACCAGAGCAGCTAAAACATGCAGCAACATTCTTCTATCTACTTTGCACTAGCGAGATTCCTGTGCTGAGTTTCTAGGTCTCCACACCATTAGGAGGGATTCTATCCCATCACGGCTGGAATTGTATTCAATTTCTATTTTGTAAAGTGTAAATGGCTGGTTTTTTGACACCATAGGGGCTTTGGACGATGGTTCAAGCTATTTTCATTGGCCATGTTTTTGAAAAACAATTGTCTATTGATTTTTGTAAAGCCAAAACGACAATAAAGTAATGTTAGTGAAATCATTTTGATGAGGTTAATGTTTTTTCAAAAATAGGGTGAATAATTGCTGTGGAATATAAAGTAAATTTTGGGTTAGTCTTATATTTGATTAGTTTTTGACTTGTCTGTGCTCTTCCAGACTCATTGGAAGTTATGAAGCTCTTGATGGGGGAAGCACGGCTGAAGCTCTTATTGACTTCACTGGAGGAGTTTCTGAGCCTATTGACATCCTGGAGGAAAAACTTCAATCAGATGAGGAAAAGAAGAAGCTGTTCAAGGCTATGATGAAGGCCCACTCAAGAGCATCGCTCATATGCAGCTCTATTAGGGTAAGAAGATAAGATGTCCACTTGGTCATGGTGGAGGATAGAGGTGGCTCTCATTTGATCTAGCAATTCTAGACATTTTCCTGTTGCGGGTGATTTGCGCACTCTACAACCTCGTTAAATACATTAACACTTGCCTAAACCCTCCCTGTGACCCTACCACTAACCACTACATAACCTTAACCCTTCTTTCAAACCTAAATGGCATGTAATAGATTCTACCCCATATATTTTTTTACAGCCAGCAGCAAATCAGTCTATGGAGGAAGTCCTCTCCAGCGGCCTGGTCACAGGTCATGCCTACAGTGTTACCGCGGTCAAAAGCATCACCCTTCACTCTGGACTATTTTCTCTTTTTCGGACTCACAAACTGCGCCTTGTCCGTCTGCGCAATCCTTGGGGGAGTGGAGAGTGGAAGGGGGCCTGGAGTGATGGTTAAGGAGAGGCTGAATATTTTAAAATACAACCTGGCTTTTTATAATCAGAAGAAGTCAAATGATACCGTTAGGTCTCTTGGTCCCTTTAACCTAAAATGGACCACCTAACCTCTCAAACTTATTTCCTCCATAAATTCCTCCCTAAACACTGCAGAGGAAGCCTCACTTTCACTTCTACCATAGCTGAGGGTTGGTCTTGCACAGAGCCCTGATTGGCTGTTCAGGCAGAGGCAAATTGGTCAATGGATCTATGGATGACCTCAGTGGTCTTACTAATCATTGAGGGTGACCCAGGTAATCCTCGAACCCAAAAGCAAATTTTGACTTAAGTTCCACTTTGAGATCACTTCCATTCTAAATGTAAAAAAGAGGGTTTTGTTCTTTTCTTTAATTTGGGGCTAAGTCATTTAAGAACAATAAATAAATGAACCACTTTTTCCCACCAAATCTGTTTCTGTAGATCAGAAGAATGGAAAAAGGTGAGCCAGAGGGAAAGAAAGAAACTGGGGGTCACTGTGGATGATGATGGAGAATTTTGGTAAATATTGTCAATAAAATATTCCTACTGTATTTGACTATCTATTGCCACAATCTAATTGTACAAACTCTGAACAAATCTCTGAACCAGTAAAAGTAGGGACACCTAATGTAGACACCTGCGTCTGTGACAAATGTCTAGCGAAATAATGGTTTTGGCTTATATTTAGAATAGGTTTTTTATGGGTAAATTTACAAATTTTTTTCATTATATATATTACATTTTTTTCCTTCATAAAAACTTGCATGTTAGCAGTCTTCATGTAATTTACTAAACCTATTTTATTATTTTTTTATATTATATTATTATATGACATAATACTGTATTATATAACTCTCTCCCTATCTCTGTTATGATGGAAGAGGGGATTATTTTTCTCCTCCAAATAGTTTAGATTTTTATACCTTATGTACAGACTATAAATTAATATAAAGAATTAAAAAAGATACACACTGCAGATTGCCCATAGACTTGGCCATCCAAGATAAATTCAATCCAATATCTCTACCTGATAGTAGACATATAGGGCCTGATTTATTAAAGTCCTCCAAGGCTGGAGAGGATATACTTTCCACAGTGAAGCTGGGTGATCTAGCAAACCTGGAACAGATTTCTTACCGGACTAGATCCATTGCAGATTTTTTGGATCACCCTGCTTCCCTGATGAAAGTGTATTCTCTCCAGCCTTGGAGAGCTTTAATAAATCAGGGCCAAAGTCTGGACTCATTACTATCCAGGAAATGGTGGTTGCTTTTACTAAAGGCACACACATCGTAGTATATGTTGTAATACATTGTGCTTGGCATCCCAATCTTCTGAATGAGCTACTGAACAAAACACATTGCACACAAACGAAGAGCATGCTGTGCACTTTCCAGCTGTTCACTTCCAAGCATTACCAAGTGGGAAACCATTAACAATGATTGGCAACCCAACACATCAACAAATGATTTGCATATTGCCACGCGTTGCAGCAACATGCCCATGTTAAAGCAAAGGATTAGTGAGCCCTAAGAGAACCTTTATGATTTTCTAAACACTAATAAAGAGGTCAGGTGTGGAACTGTAGCGTAAGAATGTCCAGTAGATGTCAGAGGTGAGCTCGTCCAGCAAAACTAACTTTCCTATAGGTGTTCCAGCATAGAACGCGTTATGCCTAGGATGGACAAACACAATAAAATTATGATTTTCCTAATTTTTGACCATATGTCTAAAATTTATTGGTATTCCTTCACCCTTACCATGCCACAGAATATTCTTTCGTTACTACTGGCTGACTAGTGACTGACGTGACTGCAGTACAACTGATTTGGTCCATTTAGGTTCATAATTTCTCCATATCTCATCTTTTTTTCAGTATGGACCTTTTGTTTCTCTTGGCCATCCCAAATTTGATCCCTCTCGTGTTGACCTGTATGTTTTTTGCACCTTTCTCCTTACTGATTTCCAGGTGGAAGTGAACCGCAAATATCGCCTGCACTGTGCTGCTAGCAAAGCTTCCTCTTCTACGTATATTAACTCCCGCAGCGTCCTACTACATACTGATCTACAGAAAGGCCGCTACGTCATCTTACCTACCACCTTCCACCCTGGGCAGACTGGTGCCTTCCTCCTCCGAGTATATACAGACCGGGCCTGCCATCTCAGGTACCATTCAGGTTTTCAGTTTTAGAATACTTTTAAGGGAACCTGTCCGAACATAAATATGGGAGCTTGCTTTGGAAGGGTGGCTCCAAGGCTGCTGAATTGTATTTTGGTACTTCTGTCCTTGTTCAGTTTGCCATTCTTAGACTCAGCCTGGGGTCACCTCCCATGAACCTCATTTCCATTTAGGTGGAATTAACAGCCCCTTTAATATGGCATAGAAAGGGGTCGTAGACAGAGACCTCAAGACAAGAAAAGAACACCATGTTTTTCTTTTGTTTTCTGGGAAAACCACAAATATTGCTGTAAAGTATCCATTTTTTTATTAATAAAGGACATTTGGTGTCCTATTGAGTCTCTTGGTTTTTTTAATTGACAGGGAACTGAAGAAAGATGCCCCTGAGCCCTCCTGCCTGTCCATCACTGGCTCTGCGAGGGTGGTCACCTCTGTCACAGTGCACTCAGCATCTGGGCTGTCGGTACCAGGAGGAAATAGTGGTAAGTGTTTGGGCAAATTAGCTTTTTTACTAATTTGTAAATGTCAAGCATTTCCTTTGTTATGGAGAACAAACCCAAAAAAATATTATCAGAAAACATCAGACGACCCACAATGTCCTTACATTAGTTTCCAATAGGTATACTGTATTTAGGAATCACATGATGCATCGAAAGCTGAAGGAATGCCAAGACATTTTGACATGTCTCTTGAGGGTAGACCCCTATTTGGCCCATTATATTAACCCACCACTATGCCCAACCAACTTTTAAACCCCCTTGTACCCACGTCATAAGTCTACATGATCCTCTAGCACAGTATTTCTTGACCTTTTAAAACATAAGGAACCCTCTGAAATACCTTTCAGGTCTTCAAGGTCTTCAACCCCCATCCAAGAACCCTAGGGTTCCAGGGAACTTTGGTTGAGAAACACTGGTCCAGCATTTTATATGAGAGCTGTCATAATATTTGGGCTTCCATGTTTGTCTCCTACCCACGGCATACTGGTAGATTAGTTGGCATCCACCAAAATTGGCGTGCACTGTTAAATGTTATTACCATATTATACAGAAACACACACAATGGATATTTTATCAAAATTACCATGCCCTAGTAGGAACAGGAATTGGGGAAAAATATGGTTACAGACAGAAATAACTTTTTCTACTTTTAAGTCTTCGCAACAAAATCCAAAATTGGAAAAATGCCTAAAGTTAAATTATATGAATAGCCCAATCTTTTTGGATAGGGGAAGGGTTATAAACGCCAGATCCTTTTTTTTTCTGTCTATCGTTTGGTAAATTTCCATTCATCCACTTTCCCGGAGACACAAAACAAACTTAGAAGAAATCTCCCAAAGTGAGTAGAATACCACAGTTTTCTCCATTTGAAAAACTTGCTCTGGGGACAAGTCTAAAATTGTGAATTCACTCTCACTTTTTGATTTTGTGAAAATGGTCTACAAAGCTAAGCACTGTGTCTGAACCCAGCTATTTTCAACCAGGGATCCTCCAGAGGTTACCAGGGGTCACAAGCTACATGAACTGTGGCTGATTGACCACATACTTGATGATCCCCAGAGGGGCCAAAACCATTGTGGAAGGGCCAGCTGCATGGCTCCGATGATCTTTTAGGTTGTCTATGAGGGTAGCATTAGCCAAGAGGCTTTTTCCCACTGATCTCCAATAATTGGTTTAGCTTCCTCAACCTCCCTCAAGACCTGAACATAATTTGAAGGGTTCCCCATAGGTAAAAAGTTGAGAAAGCTGAACATTGATCTAGTCCTTTCAAATGCAACCAAAAAAAAAAAAGAAATACCCCAAAAGCCTATAATTATTAATGTTGATTTTTTTCCCCCCTAGATCCCTCTGTCTATGTGATGGTTCAATGTGAGGGCCGGAAGGCAACATCGAGGACAGTGAAGGGGCGTAACCCAGAGTTTGACTTGAAAGCAATATTTTACCGCAAACATGAGAAAAAGCCGATTGTTGTACAGGTAGGGTTGTCATTCTCAGGCTCTGCTGATGAATCTGAACTCTTCCATATTTGTTCCTTCTAAAACTACTGAGATGTTTGCTTGTAAAAAAAAATGGGGTTCATTTACCTAGATATGTAATACTAGAAGGCCCGAGTGCATCGCTGTGGCACCATTTTTATACTTCAATTATTTATTTACAAAGACCAGTCACTGCTACTCTCTCTCCTTGTGCAGGGTGACTGGTCTTTTATCCTCCCCTCCTGTAGCTCTCCAAGACTGGGGAAGATAGACTATCATTGGAGAACCTGGCTGGTCCAGCATTATAAAATATGATTGGAACTTGACTTTTGGCTTGTGTTCCAGGTATGGCAGTCTCGATGGGCAAGGGACGTCTTATTGGGCAGTGTTTCAATTCCCTGCCCCGTCGGAGAATCGAAGCAGATTTCAGTGCTGAGACTCCAGAGGAAAGATGTGACGTTGGCTGGATACATCATGGTTGAAACATCAAGCAGCTCAGACCTGACTGCACTGTGACTTCTTCCTGCACACTGTCTGTCATTCTCATATCTGGTTTCTCACCACCTACTCTTTCTGTAAGTCTCCCCCTCTTTCCTGTCCCACATTACCACTGTTTTGCACTTCCTGAGCAGTTCACAGAAGCTTCACCATGGGGAGGATGCTGGTAATTGTCACTCTTCTGCTCGGAGGAGCTTGTCCAGGTATGGACCATGTGATGGGTGGTGTGGGCAGCTGGGAAAAAAAATGGTGGACCTTTGCCAAAAGTCTGGGCTAGATTGATGTTTCCTAAAATGTATCTAAAAAGTGTCTAAAGTGTATCTAAATCTTAAGCTTTTTGTGTGTTACAACTCCTTCTAGTTTATTTTTTGCTGTCTGTGTCCCCTTTTAGAAGTATTTTTGGACCCTTAATAAGAACAGAAAAAATGTATTTATTGTTCTACCACTTGTGCATGATCATGTCGTCTATGTAAGCCAAGATGCACAACCAGCACCAAAACCCTGTTCCCAATTCACTTCCCAACTCTGACTCTAGGGGTTCATTCACACTGTACGATAGATTTTTGAGTGCATTAATTAATTAATTGAGTGTGTTGGCATTTCTAACACATCATGAACCACATGCTAAACTGCAGTTTTTGGTGCCATTAAGAATGAATGGCAATGCAGTGCACCAAGGTATCTGATAGGCAGTTATTGCCTGACAAGTAGCTGTCAAGATACAGGGCATGTGGATGCTTGTAGCTAATAGGCATCCAGAATCATGGAGACCGTATTGCCCCCTTTACAGCTATGGCATCCATACTTGTGCACACTTCTACTTCCCTGTGGGGATTCAAACAGAAGGAAAATACAGTTAGAGGTTCTTCCCTTTTTTATACCTACTCGGCCTTTAGAAATACTAATACCAATATACCAGTCTTCTGGTCTCTGCAGCAAGTAGTAGGAGTTTTGGCTTCCAAAGGGGTAGCAAATTTATCAGTAGCTGTCTCATGTTACCTATTCCCAGTCTTTAACAATCTCTTCAAGCATATGTCCAGTCTATCTTAAGGGAAAAAATATATTGGGCTTTATATAATACTTAGCTCTTCCATAATGTAAATGAGTCTATTTTCAACCTTATTTACCCCTGAGGAACCCTTGATCTAATTTTCAGCGAACCCCTATTAAAACAATTAAAGGGCATCTCAAAGAACCCCTGTTAAAACAAATTATTTGGGGATCATTAGGGAAAAAGCCTCAAATATTGTTGGACAGTGGAAAATTACCAATCAATGCAATCCATGCATTGGGGTCATTCTTTCTGGCGAAACCCACGTTAGGAATGGCTGCTGTGGAAGGTTCCATGTGGTGTTAATAATATTATTATTAATAAACAGGATTTATTTAGCGCCAACATATTACGCAGCGCTGTACATTAAATAGGGATTGCAAATGACAGACTAATACAGACACTGCCCCGAAGAGCTTACAATCCAGTAGGTGGGGGAATTTCACACGCAATAGGATGGGAGATAAGTAGTGGTGGGAAGTAGTGATGGTTTCCAATGACAGAAGAAGACGGGTAGACAAGTTTGAAAGAATGAGTTTTGAGTGCTCTTTTATATGAGCAGATAGTAGGAGCAAGCCGAATAGGACGAGGAAGACCATTCCAGAGAGTTGGGACAGCTCTTGAGAAGTCATGTATCCGTGCGTGTGATGAGGTTATGAGTGAGGAAGTCATTAGTAGGTCATTGGAGGTGTGGAGAGAGCGGCAGGGGGAGTATTTTTTTAACCATGTCAGAAATGTAAGTATTGGGTCAAATGGACATGTAGTAGACAGAGATGATGAGAGAAGAGTTAAGACTTCGTTCACAGTAACAGGGCTGAGGGAGGCCAGTGATGATTTACAGGTAGAAGGGGTGGGTATGGTTGGAGTTGCTCGGTGGGCAGAGACATCATGTCTGATTTTGTCTAATTTATCTCTAAAGTAGGTCGCAATGTCTTGGGCAGAGAAGCATGTTGTGGGTGGAGCAGGTGTGGGGTTTAGGAAGGAGTCAATTGTAGAGAAGAGGTTGCGTGGGTTGGAGGCTTGAGCGGAAATGACTGCGGAGAAATCATTTTGTTTGGTGACAGTGAGCTATGTGTTAAAGCTTTGAAGCTTGGCTTTGTAGTCCATGAAGTCAGCGCTGAGGTAAGATTTCCTCCACTTGCGCTCGGCTGCACGAACAGACTTTTGTAGCTGTTTGGCGTGGTTGTTGAGCCAGGGTTCTTCAGCTGCTTCACCGCAACCTAATTTCCAGCGGGCTAGAATATCACCCTCAAGGACAACAAATACATGGCTCTACCTAGTGTCTGGATCTACCGAGAACCATGCAGGGTATCAGCAAATAGGATATCAATTAATGACCCTTTGAGGAACTCCTGGAAACTTCTATGAGATCCTTGGAGTTCCAATGGCTGAAAATAGGTGCTGTAGATTGTTTCTTGTGCTCATCAGCAGCTTAATTACAACTTTTGTACCACATGATACTTAGTTTTCGTTTCTTGCTGTAGATCAGCCTTCCTCAACATTTTTTATTCCTGAAGAACCCGTAGTATAATTTACAGGGAAACCCTAATAAAAACATTTAATTGTTTTGAGGGTAACTGGAGAAAAGGCTTGTTACACTGGTGGAAAAAATGCTCACCCCTACAATGTTGGCTGGAATACCAGCCTTATAGAAAAAAAAAAGATCTTTTAGTTCTGATTCTACCAACAATGTTGTAGGCATCATCAAATAGGAGAGCAGTCAATTACATTTTAAGGAACTCATTGAACCTCTAGAAGAACCCTGGTTGGGAATGTCTGCTTTTGTGCTATTCTGTTTTTCAGCAGCTCCACCACAACCTAACTTCCAAAAAAAAGATGTTGGCTTTCTAAAGTTTTTGCGCTATTTTACCCATGGGAAAACCCATATTCAATTTATTGGAGGTCACAGGCACCCCCTGAAATATCACTCTTATAGACAACAAAAAAACTCTGAGAACCCCCTTGTTAAAACCAATTATTTAAGGGTAATTGGGGAAGAGGGTAATTGGAGAAAAGGCTTCTTACACTGGTGGAAAAAATGCTCACCCCTACAATGTTGGCTGGAACACCAGCCTCAAAAAAAAAAAGATCTTTTAGTTCTGATTCTACCAACAGTGTTGTAGGCATCATCAAATAGATGATCAATCAATGGCATTTTAAGAAACCCCTGAGGAACACTATAGTTCCGCAAACCCTGGTAAAAAATGGCTGCTTTAGGTTGTTCCTTGTGCTCTTTAGCAGTTCCATCACAACCTACCGGTAATCCTCTAGAGGTGTCCTAGTGACATCTTTAGAAATAAATTGTATTGGATTATTGGTAGATGCTGGATAATTAAGGTGACCTTGCACTCCATTTGTTTTGGTAAGGGAAGGTAAATTTAAGAATATCTGCCAAGTGAGGAAAAATTATAAAGTTTAGGTTTCCACTAGCTCAAGCATAGAGAGGAAACCCTACTATAGGGACAATATATCTGCATAAAAAAAAGCATACTTTTGAAAGGCAACTTGAGAAATACACTTGGCTTACCATCCTCTTTTGATGGGTGTGACGTCATTGTACTTCCTGAAGGATTTGCCTTTTTCACGTCCACAGGGACCTTCCCACAAGGATGATTAATCCATCCTTGCTTAGGTGCTTGAAGATAAGGGTGGAATCAAATACTCCCCCTTATGAGTTTCACAGGAGGTTCATTTTATGTGCGTATATTTCATCTTATCTGTTTCCTCTTTGCTTTCTCATTATATGCTAAAATGTTTTCATTACATGCCTTACTGATGACCCAATAATGCCATCACCAGGCCCCTGTGCATACTGTACTGTACGTAGCCTCCTAAAAGCATCACCGTAGACTACCTCATCTAATTTTCAAGAGCTTTCAACTCTAATTGGAGTAGAGAGCTGGGTGAAGTTAGGAAATATAAAAATGTCTTCATGGGTAGGTGTCATTCAGGAGGAATGGGCATTTCACCCAGGTCACCAGGTCACCTTTACATGAAGACCACCACATGTGTTATGCTGTGCTTCCGCGATTGAGAGAGGGTGAGAAGAAATGGGCTAGATGATGCTGGAGGTTATCCAGCCAGGAAAAGAGATGGAGGTCCAGGAGAGGATTCCGTATTATTATTACAGAGTATTTATATAGCGCCATCATATTACACAGCGCTGTACAAAGTCCATAGTCATGTCACTAACTGTCCCTCTAAGGAGCTCACAATCTAATGTCCCTACCATAGTCATATGTCATTTATGTAGTCTAAGGTCAATTTTAGGGGGAAGCCAATTAAGCTAACTGCATGTTTTTGGGATGTGGGAGGAAACCGGAGTACCCGGAGGAAACCCACACAGACATGGGGAAAAGCTGCAAACTCCATGCAGATAGGGTCCTGGCTGGGATTCGAACCTAGGACCTAGAGCTGCACCTAGGACCTAGAGTGCTAACCCCTGAGCAACCGTGCTGTCCGTGCGGTGGCTCAGGGGTTGGAACTCCGGCCTTTGCAGCGCTAGGTCCTAGGTTCGAATCCCAGCCAGGACTCTATCTGCATGGAGTTTGCAGGTTCTCCCCGTGTCTGTGTGGGTTCCGTATAAATGTGTAAGACTGTTGGGAAAAGCTGGATGCCAGATTTATTTTATCCAATGGTTTTAATGGTATACATTTTTGATGGATGTTCATTTCATGGGAAGAAAAAAAAACAAAAGCTACCAAAATTCCAAGGTGAACACAAAATAAGCATACATAATAGATGGTGGATTTCACTGAAGTCCCCCAGACATACAACAAAGCAGTAGGCCATTTTCTGGTGGTCCATTTTTGAGAGGCAGATCTTATTATCCAAGAATTGGATATTATTGTCCAAAAATTGTGAAATCCCCTTAACCTTGGATGTTTTTTTTCTCCCCAGTTCAACTTCCGTCAACTCATCTTACCCTGACCTCAACCCAAACATTATATGATTCCTACCTCATCTCTTGCACTGATGCGATCCCGGAGGAAAAGGTGACCCAAGTTCACTGGAAAGAACGTCACCCTGATGGGAAATACAACATGATTGCTGTTCTGAACACAGTATTGGGCAATGCCACTCAACTCTCTTACCAGCTGACCGTAAAACTAAGCAAAATTGATGACACCACCTACACTCTGGAGATAGCAGAGGCTGGCAAAGTAGTGTGCTGTGAAGTGGTAACTTTCCCTTCTGGTATGGTCAAAGAAAGTTGTCTGACAGTTGAAGGTGACTCGGTCTCAGGTAAGAAGACCAGGACATTGATGGGGTCTAATGGAAGAGAGTTCTTGTTGTTCATAGCCTAAACATGACAAAGCTGGACCATATGGGGTACATTGCACCTATTTATTTTTTTGTAATGTGCCTAAAAATTGCTCCAGTGCCAAAGATTCCTGATCAGTCCTGAAGATACAACTTTATTTTCTGGCCAGCTGGAGCTTAGAGAAGACGCAAAAATGCAAAGCAACCAATCCGATTTCAGTCATTAATAATCAAAAGATTATAGCCCAAATCTGGTCTGATATAGCATATCAATTAAATGCCCCACCAATGAAGAATATCTTACTATTGATAATTGTTTTAGAAAATGACTAAGAAAAAACAGGATAATACTTACCCAAATGGTCATGTCTTCTCTATATATTAAGTAGTTATTTTTTAACTCAATTTGGGTAACCAGGGGTTGAGTGCAGGCAAGAAATCAAAGTTTAGATGCAGGTGGGAACATGTAAGAGGTCTTATGTGACTGTAGTGAGCACTTCCAATGATTTTATGACTGTAGTAAGCTCTTTCAATACTCATGTGATTGTAGTGAGCACTTTCAATGTTTGTGTGACTGTAATGAGCCCTTTTAATGCTTATGTGACTGTAGTGAAGGCTTTCAATGCTCATGTGACTGTTGTGACGACTTCCAATGCTCATGTAACTGTAACAAGCACACCTCAAGCTCAAGCGACTATAGTAAGAACTTTTAATGCTCATTTGATTGTAATGAGCACTTTTAATACTTTAGAGATCACTTTGGAGACAGTTGACTGTAGTAAGCACTTCCAGTGCTCATGTGACTGTAGTGAGAACTTTCAATGCTCATGTGACACTTCCAATGCTCATGGAATTGTAGTGATCTCTTCCAATTCTTTTATGAATATTGTGAGCTTTTTTAATGCTCATGTGACTGTAACAAGCAATTCCAATGCTCATGTGACTGTAGTGATCCACTCTAATGCTGATTTGACTGTAGTTAATACTTTCAATGCCTTTGAGTCTTTGCAGTTCTTGAGAAAACAAAAGCACTTAAAAAAATTATAACAAATATTTCCAATGTTTGTTTGAATAATAATTAGCACTACAAATGCTTAATTAGCAGTAACACAATGCTTATGTGTTTTCAACAAGCTCTTCTAATGCGGATATGACTGTAGCAAATACTACTAATGCTTGCGTGGATAATAGTGAATACTATGAACACTCAAGTAAAGATAATAAGCATTTCCAATAACATTAGAGAATTCTGGTAATTCCTCTACTTTTTGTTGTCAGTATACTTGCAATTACTACAACTCATGTTGGAAGCAGTAATTAAAATTGAAGCAGTGTGTGGGTGCCCTTGTTCTGTACATGGAGTCAGTTTGTTCTTTTCTGTTAATCTCAGGTGACGGTAACATTGAGTCGGCTCTCCTGGGGACTCTGCTGGTTAGCGGATTCTTTATTTTTGGCTCATTTGTCCTGATCTGTCACATCTGCTGGACGAAGAAGAACTCTAGGTGAGGCTTTGTGATTGAAAACTCTTTCATTTGTTCTTCGTTATCAACCAAATACAGGAAAGTATGTTACTAAAATAGGATCTCTTCCTTTCTATCACCTTTCTTATCCTCTTGTTCTTCTCTCTTTGGTATGTTTTCAGATTGTGGGACAATATGAAGGGTAATAGAAGCTGAGTTCATGTACTGGATTTCTAAGTCTACAATTTCCCATTTACTCTCAGTCTGTGATACATTGAAAGGCTATCTTCCTTATCAGCTTGTCTTCTTCCATTAGAATGTGGGGTTTCTTCTTCACTTCTATAGAAGTGAAGTGTGGGATGAGATCATAGAATCTCTAGAAATTAGTGTCTCACCTCTGAGTACTTGGGGCACCATAGGGGAAAGTGGACCTCATCTTCCAGGGCATCCTAGTCATACCTCCAGCACAGTACTACTACTTGTGCCACCCTGATTCAGTTCCCAGGCTTTGTGCACTTAGGATCTATCATTGTGGTCATGTAGAATCCCAACACAACATAGTCCATCTTGTATTTCCTCTGATAACATTGTTCAGAATTGCATGTTGCTTGGTTTGGTCATTAAGCTTGATGGTGATATGAGCTAGAACAGTTCTCTTTAAGGTGGCCCCAACGCCCTTTTCTGTTTTGCAAGAAGTGTTGCCCAGTTCAGCCCAACAGGCACTGGGGGAACGCCAATGAACTTGGAGGAGACACTTGCCAAATTGCAAATGAAATAGTTCTGGTCTGGGTAGATAACAGGCCAACATACTTCACTGTCATAAAGGAGAAATGGGGATTGGTTATAACAGGGAACGTCCATGATGCACCCGTCTCTTTTCACTCACATGTTCTAATGCTCATTTCCCATCATTGTCTTCACTTTTCCAATCATCATCTCCCTCATGTTCACTATTCCCTGCCAAATTCTAATTGGAATACTTCTCTTGGACTGGAGTCCCATTTAGGTTGGTCTGGGTAGGTGACAGGACACTTCACTGTCAGAAAAGAGGACTTGGGGTTGGTCATAAAGGAGTGCATGGATGATGCCACTGTTCTCTCTCACAATGTATTGCTCTTCTCATCTCTCCTCACTTGTCCTTTCTCTTCTGAGCACCATCTCTCTCATTCTCTCTCTGTCCGTGAAATCCATCACCATCACTTTCTCTCTATCAGATTGTTTGATCTCTAAGTCCTTTGTCTTGTGTTTGACCACCATCGGCCTCATTTTCTCTCTATCCCTTACCTTGTTTCCGGCCACCACTTCTTCTCTTCTCTCTTCTTTTCTCCCTTCTCTCTTCTTTTATCTCTTTGTTTCTCTCCTCATATTTTCTCTCTTTTCTCTTTCTCTTCTCTTTTCTTTTCTCTCCTTTTCTCTTCTCACTTTACAGTACCATTTCTCTCCATCTTTCTCTGTTTATGAGAATCAGATTGTTTTGTTCTCTCTTCTTTGTCTTGTGTCTGACCACCATTTGCATTATTCTTTCTCTATTTCTTGTCTTGTTTCCGGCCACCACTTCTCTCTTTCATGTTTTTGCTCTCCCCCAGCCTTTTCAATCCCTTTTGAGAACGTTCTCTTTCGTTACTGTTTTAACAACTCACAGGTACTAATATAATATAATAGTATAAGGTTACACAATTTTTTTTTTATAAACTATGAATCCATATTGTGAATGTTGTGAGTGTTTATCTGATCACATTTCTGGCTAAAAATCAATGTAATAGAAAATTAGGGGAAGATAAAAAAAAAATAATACAAGGGCTTCACATTTGCACTGCACAGACACACTTTAACCACAACTTATATTTCTGCTGTGAACTATTTTCCACATCCTGTGTCTCCACAAACTGCAATGCTGACATTATATAGTGCGGTGTGATCATTGTCAGTGTGAAGTCAGTATTATTGTATCCTGTCATGTGATCAATTATATTGTCTGGTAATCATTATCTATTTTATTATCAGTATCAGTATTAGTATTAAGTGCATTGTGATCATTATCGGTGTATACTCAGTATTATTATATGGTGCAGTGTGATCATTATCAGTGTAATAATTTACGGTGCGGTGTGATCATTATCAGAGTATACTCAGTATTATTATACTGTGTGGTGTGATCATTATCTGTGTATACCTGATATCATTATTACGTGGTGATACTTATCGATGTATACTTGATATTATTATATGGTGCAGTATGAATATTATCGGTGTATACTCAGTATTTTTATATGGTGTGGTGTGATCATTATCAGTGTAATAATTTACGGTGTGGTGTGATCATTATCGGTGTATACTCAGTATTATTATACTGTGTGGTGTGATCATTATCTGTGTATACCCGATATCATTATACTACGTGGTGATACTTATCGATGTATACTTGATATTATTATACGGTGCGGTGTGATCATTATCGGTGTATACTCAGTATTAGTATACGGTGTGGTGTGATTATTATCGATGTATACTTGGTATTATTATATGGTGCAGTGTGATCATTATATAAGGAGAGGTGTGATCATTATCGGTGTATACTCTATATTATTATACGGTAGGGTGTGATCCTTATCGGTGTTTACTCTATAATATTATATAGTGCAGTGTGATCATTATTGATGTATACTTTATATTATTAAACTTCGTGGTGATACTCATCGGTGTATACTCAATATTATTATACGGTGCGGTATGATCATTATCAGTGTGTACTCTGTAATATTATATACGATGTGGTGTGACCATTATCGGTATATACTCAGTATTACTATATGGTGTGGTGTGATCATTATATGTGTGTACTCGATAATAATATACTACCTGGTGGTACTTATCGGTGTATACACAATATTATTATACGGTGTAGTATGATCATTATCAGTGTATGCGCGATATTATTATACGGTGCGGTGTGAATATTATCAGTGTATACTCGATATTATTATATGGTGTGGTGTGATCATTATCGGTGTAAACTTGGTACTATTATAAGGTGAGGTATGATCATTATCGGTGTATACTCTGTATTATTATATGGTGCGGTGTGATCATATTCAGTGTATTAATATACAGTGCAGTGTGATCATTATCAGTGTATACTGGGTATTATTATACGATATGGTGTGATTAATATCCGTGTATACTCTGTATTATGATATGGCACGGTGTGATCATTATTTGTGTATACTTGGTAATATTATAAGGAGAGGTGTGATCATTATTGGGGTATACTCAGTATTATTATACGGTGCGTTGTGATGTATACTCAGTATTTTTTTATGGCGCAGTTTAATCATTATGAAGGTATACTCTGTATTATTATACAGTGCAGTGTGATCATTATCAGTGTATACTTGGTATTATTTTATGGTGCAGTGTGATCATTATTGGTGTATACTCGGTAACAAAATACAGCGCCATGTGATCATTTTCGGTGTATACACAGTATTACACAGTGCAGTGTGATCATTATCTGTGTATACTCAATATTATTATACGGTGCGGTGTGATTATCATCGGTGTATACCCAGTATTATTATATGGTGCGGTGTAATCATCATCTGTGTATACCCAGTATTATTATACAGTGCAGTGTGATCTTTATCATTGCATACTCTGTAATAATATACAGTGAAGTGAGATCTATCGGTGTATACTCGGTAATAAAATACAGCGTGGTGTGATCATTATTAGTGTATATTCAGAATTATTATACGGTTCAGTGAGATCATTATCGGTGTATACTTGGTAATATTATACGGTGTTGTGTGATCAATATTGGTGTATACTCTGTATTATTATACGGTGGATTGTGATTATTATCGTTGTATGCTCAGGATTATTTGTCACGGTTTGATCATTATCGGTGTATACTCAGGATTGTTATATGACACTGTGTGATCATTATGAAGGTTTACTCGATGTTAATATATGGTGCAGTGTGATCATTATCAATGTATGCTTTGTATTATTATACAGAGCGGTGTGATCATTATCGGTGTATACTCAGTATTTTTATATGGCGCAGTTTGATTATTATGAAGGTATACTCTGTGTTATTATACGGTGCAGTGTGATCATTATCAGTGAAGACTTTGTATTATTATACGGTGCGGTGTGATCATTATCGGTGTATACTCGGCATTAATATATGGTGCAGTGTGATCAATATGAAGGTAAACTTTGTGTTATTAAATGGCATAATGTGTTAATTTTCAGTGTATATGCACTAATAATTTACAGTGCGGTGTGATCATTATCTGTGTATACTGGGTATTAATATACGATGAGGTGTGATTATTATCGGTGTGTACTCTGTATTATTTCTCGGTGCATTGTGATTATTATCGCTGTGTACTCTGGATTATTCGCCACGGTTTGATCATTATCGGTGTATACTCGGTATTGTTATACGATGCAGTGTGATTTTTCCCAGTACATACTCTGTATTATTTTCATACGGTGTGGTGTGATCATTATTAGTGTATACTTTGTAATAATATTTGGTGCTTATATTTGTGATTATTATCGCTGTATACTCAGGGTATTTATCACAGTTTGATCATTATAGGTGTATACTCAGTAATATTATATGACGCAGTGTGATCATTATGAAAGTAGTATACTCAGTGTTATTATACGGTGCAGTGCGATCATTATCAGTGTTTACTTTGTATTATTATATGGCACGGTGTGATCATTGACGGTGTATACTTTTTATTATTATACAGAGCGGTGTGATCATTA
Source organism: Pyxicephalus adspersus (assembly GCF_032062135.1). Lineage (NCBI taxonomy): Eukaryota > Metazoa > Chordata > Amphibia > Anura > Pyxicephalidae > Pyxicephalus > Pyxicephalus adspersus. Next base: position 8,100,897 of record NC_092859.1, read on the forward strand.
TCGGTGTATAGTCAGTATTTTTATATGGCGCAGTGTAATCATTATGAAGGTATACTCTTTGTTATTATGTGGCGCAATGTAATAATTTTCAGTGTATACCCAGTATTATTATACGGTGCAGTGTGATCATTATTGGTGTATACTCAACCTTATTTATTGGTGTAGCAACTTTGGAGGGCTTGAAAAACCTAGTTTTTTGACATCAGTATTATTTACTTTCAGTAGAAACTAATACAACTTTTTTTTTATTATCAGGAGAATCTTTAATCTAAGGGGGGCCAGGTCAGAAATGTGGAATAGAGGTCAGAGGTCAAGGGTTCCATATACAAGAACTTCACCTTCAGTCAACCATGCGTACGAGCCTCCTATTGATACAAATCTCTCACATAATGAGGCAATTAGGAGGACACATCTCCATTGGACAGCATCAGAAAATCAACTACCCTTTGAAGGTTCTCCAATAAGATCTCCACAATATCATCAAATCCCACTCCCAAGGAACCAGTGGCTTTCTGAACATACTCTGACAGCTAATGCTCCTTCCTACACAAACCCCCCTCCAGTTCCTAACTCAAGGATCCATGTTATACCAGAATGTTCCTCAACAGAAAATCAAATTTACAGTAATGTTCGCCGACACCACAGGCCACAGCGCCTGTTGCATAACACCCAGAATGAGCAAGATGGGGACCAACGTCAACCTGAGGCATTTTCTTATATGAGTTCAACTCAGTCACCACATTATCTAACTTCATCAGCTCCTTGGCAGTGTGGAGACACATCCTACTTTTCTGAAGACACTGTTCCTTTACAGCCTCCAAGAGTACAAGCTCCTAGGACACCAGACTCTCATTTTACCACCATCAACCCCATGTATCATAGTCAACCTGCCTGGGCCCCTAAGCCAGGAAATGCTCACTTTACCTACCAACAAACCACAGTTTCTTAAATAAATGACATTTTGTAGCCATCTTGTAAACTACTGCACACGATCATAGGATCTCTCTGGGACAATGGAGCTTAAGGACAAACAAATGCAATGCTGGAGCAATATTCCCTTTGGGTTCTATATCTTCTGAAAACTTGAGTGCCCAATGACTTAATAAAACATGCCAGAACCTTGTTTCTAACATGCCAGCCTTGTAATTTTGGTATTGTTCCACCAACCCTACATGACCCATCATTTGGATGCATGAGATGGTTCCACTAACAATAAATAGCTAGACCAGTGTTTCTCAGCTAGAGTTCTGTGGTACCCTAGGGTTCATCCAAAGGTTGCTAAGTAATCCTAGAGGCCTTAGCCCTTTGGCTATCTGTAAGGCTGAAATACTTCTCATTGGCCAGCAGTATAGGAAGCATCTTTCTCCCTGACCATCATAATAATTTACTTTGATATGTGGCTATAGTAATCATAGAGGAGATTCCCTGAAACCTGAAAGATATTTCAAGGTTTTCCCCATATTAGTAATGGCGAGATAGGCTTATCTAGAGGCTTGGTATGACTAGAATGTAATTAAGAGACACACTCTAAATTTTCAAGTTGAGGGATCAATTTTGTAAAGACTTGCCCATAAGGTTCCTTAAGGTTCCGAGTCAGATCAAGGCAATAATCTTTTATCTGATGGATTTCCAGCTAAAACCTTCATTTTCCTGTAGTAAACCAAGAGGAGACCATAGTTGCTCAAAGCTGTAAACCAATGAGGGATTGGGTGTAGTTGTAGGCAAACAATCAAAGAGTAATGTGGTCATGTCTTTAGGGACATTGTAAATGTAAAAGCTTCCTCAAATGCACATTCCCTATTTACAACCACATCCTTTGCATGTCCTACAGACATGACTGTTCTGGAACAACTGTGTAATGTGGCCTCTCAGCTACAGTGATTCTTTAGATATTAACCAGCGGAGCTCCCCCTTTCACCCATGTTCAAGAATAACTGAATGCATGTCTTACCATGCATTTCTCATCTTCATCCTTCATCCTTCTGCCTGTGAAAATTACTTTTTGCCAGTTGGATTCTGGTAATAGGTAAGAGACATTGCGACCAATTGTAAAAAAAAAAAAAAATAATCTAAAAGCGTGTATACAAAATGTATTTTGTATGCATTTTGACTATGTCTACTTGGTCTATTAGCACCCTATTCAGGATGGCAGCACCCAACATCAGTTTCTAGGACATTGGATAGCTACACAATGGGCACAGCTAAAAACATCCACACAATATGGTAAAAACGCATATTATCTTATAGGGACATTGTTGTCCAATATAACAACCATAAGTGTAGAGGTATTGACATGATGTATTATAGAAAAAGAGGAGAAAATGTATCAATGGATAGAATTTTTTATGTTCTTGGGGTTTTTTGGAAATCAAAACTAAAGCTTATTTGTAGCCAAAGTCTATTTTTGTTATTTTTATTAAAGTAATTAAGAGGCAGAACTGCCACATTTGTATTGCTTTTTGTTTCCCCGTGTGTCTCTACTGAATGATCCAATCTGAGGGACTGGTTCAGCCCTCCAAGCCTCTCCTATAAATTAAATTAAGGATTTATTGGCCTCCTCAGACTGAAAAGCAAACTTTTGCGTTGGCTACTATCTGCTGAGAGCTCATTGTTCAGATGCATGGTAGGCAGTCTTCACATTGATTGGTGATTTTCAGAGTTGGTTCCGCCCTTGAGGATCATATCCAATGTTAATTGTACACTGTGGTAGGCAGACTAGTCCACATTATAATCTGATTGTTCATCCCTTTCAGAATTTCAGAATTAGTGTGTACCTAAACTACCCAATTGAATACCTAGTCTGTTATTTTCCATAGTTGTCTCTAAAAGAGATTGTTCATTCAGGTTCCAAGGTCTGTTGCCAAAAGATTGTATAATCAGATTATAATTTGTTTTTAAACTCCGTCAGAAACAATATCTGATGCGGATGTCTTACAACACCACAGAATATGTTAGCCCTACATTTTTGGAAATTGGAAAATGGCATTTCTCTACAGCCACCCATTGGCCATTGTTAGAACAGCAGGATGCTGCCAATATTCATTGTTTATTGTTAGTTCAGCAACACAGTAGAAAAAAATATTTTACATTCGTGCCACAATCTAGAGCACAACTGACCACAAAAGTACTTCAGACGGAAGCCCACGCTGCCTTTACCCAGCACTTCTCACCGCATTAGACGGAAGCTCACAATGCATATCCCCAGGTCAATCTAACACCTGGTCTTCTGTTTCCACTGACCTATATACCACTGTGACATGACACCTCCACCATCAGCTCATAAACAAGCATGGTGTAGGCTGTGTGTAGTGAGATTCTAGCTCCTTTTTGTGTCTGGTTGATGGTCTGCCCGAAAATTCTACTTGTGCTAAAACACACACACTTTAATCCTTTTATGTGTTTTTTTTTTTGCAGCTCTAAGTGTTCCCAGGTTATAGGCACTGCCTCTTTAAATTCTCCAAGGCTTCAATAGAATAATGAAACAAAAGGCTACAGAACCACAGCCCATAAATATTTCTTTATAGAAAGTAGGGAGGGCTTTACTGTCCAATCACAGACTGAGGGCAGAGATGTGCCCAAGCTCTCATGCAGCACAGCAAAGTCAGGGCACCAGCCCAACTCATCTGTCTATCCTGAATTTTAAATCCTTTGGCATACAATACAACATTGATTTACTTAGATCCCTGGTTTCTGTCTCGATTTACACTTTGTTACTCTTTAACTGAATTGTAATTTTAATGGTCTCCGTTGGCCCTGGTTGATTACTTTATCTCAGCAGGTTATGGCTTGCTACATCAGTGTATATATAATCTCTCAGCTGATCTCAGGCACTGTTGGTATAAAAATATCTTTTGTTTAATTCCGTCTCTCCTCGCCCACGTCGTCACATTATATTTGCCTGTATTCCTGCACTTTCCTCTTCTTTTATGTAACCATTTCTGTTCTCCTTTCACCCTCTGCTTTCCCTTCCAGCTCTGAGCAACGGCCTCTTTATAGTGCTATTTATAAATCATAGATATAATTGAGGATTTATTCACAAAACTGGAGAAAAGGATCCCTTTTTTTTACCACGTGACTGTGATTCTCAAATCTCATTGGTGCTCAGAAAAAAATTGGGGTGATTTTCCCCTAAATTGTTTTTGGTAAAAAATTCATTATCTCTAATGCTCAAGGGCCCATAGGTTGATTTTTTACATAGCTGGGCATGCTACACATTTGTAGCCTTCTTTTACCAGGAGAATAACAGCCAACCAGGTTTAGGGTGCGTGGTTGCATAGAAAATGTTTTCAGATATTTTTGCAAATCAAACATTAACAGAACACCCTGCCTGCCGATTGTAAACATTTGTCCAAAAAATCTCCAACAAAGTTTTTACGGAATATCTCCTGCAATCAGCTCCTCTTCCACTTCTTCGGCACTCTTGCTACAGGCAATTACCCGCTGTCAAAATAACAGCCGAGGATGGCTATGAGTTACATGGAAGCAATTGTAGTTGCTGCTGTGCATCAGGATCAGGACAATTTTCCAAGGCTCAAAAGAAAAAGCTTTGCTTTCCTTCCTTACTTTTTTTTCCTGTTTTAATAAGGTAGTGGTATATTGTGAAAACTTAACATATGGCCATTAAAGACCCCCCAGATATATGATATATGTTTTACTAGATACAGTATCATTTTTGGCCAAACTAAAGATTGTAAACATAGAAGATATGTCCTAAAAACTTTACAAAAAAGATTCTACAACATATCTTCTACTCCTCTCCCACTGCTGCCACACCTTTGCCACTTTTACAGGCAAATATTGGCTGTCAAATTGACATCCAGGATTTGCTATGTATAACATTGACACTGTCAAAATCCATTTGCTTTTGTACATCAGGATTGGCCAATTTACTTGCAATTTGAAGGCTCGTATGAAAAAGCTTTACTTTTTTCCTGCTTTAATAAGGTAGTGGTATATTAAGCAAAATTACCATAGAGCTTTTGAAGACCTTCCCTTTGTATTTTTTTACCAGGCCCAGTACCAGTTTTGGACCAAACAAGTCTAAAAAAAAACTTCAACAAAGATTTTGCAACACATCTACCTACAATCAGCTCATTTCCTACTGCTGCCACACCTTTGCCACTTCTATGGGTAATTACCAGCTGTCATTGACAGCCAGGAATTACTATGTGTTACATTGAAGAAGTAACTGTCAAAATCAAGCTGCTTCTGTGTATAGGGACAATTACAGACATTTTGTCATTGAGTAATTGGGTCACTGAAGTCTATAATATGATATATAAAATTATTTTTAATTGATTTCATTTGCATGCCAATAAGGAGGATCAAGGAAAGACCATCTTTAAACTAGAGGTAACTCTACAAATAACATTGGGGTTCAGACTTCAGGTAAACTCAGGTTAGGGTTGAGCTGTAACTGAAGTTTAGAGTTGAAGAGATGTGTTAACATTTTCAGATGCCATTAAATATTTTGGTGCTGCAACTGATGCGTCAAAAACAACTGCGACGGAAAGTAACTTACAGTGCTGACTAGCGGAGATTGCGTTATTTGTCTGCTAGTGATCCCTGGGGGGCCGCATACCCTCTGTCCAGCTTTCAGCACTGAAAGGATTATTGAGGATTTGACACATTATTATACAAATGCTCCTCCACTGACCCTGACAAATGTCCTGGCACAGCTGCCAAACTCTTGTTTTCACTAAATGAGACCTGATATGTACAGCGCCAGCCATTTACCAGTCAAATCCTGCAAGATACCCGTCTGTTTATGTACACAGAGAAAACACCACCTGGAAAAGAATGATAGCATAATAATAAACACAAAGGTGTGGTAGATGATGTATAGTGCAATACCAACATACAGGCATATCCAATACACTCTGCAGAGAGCAATAGCGGTATGTAAAATGCTGCAGAGCATACAATACAGCCTCTAAAGCAGCGTTTCCTCTTTTTACCTCTGGGGAACCCCTAAAATAATAATAGGTCTCAGAAAATCTCTGCTAAAGACAATTTTTCAGGTGGCCAGTGGGAAAAAAGCCTCCTAAACTGGTGGCTGGTGGAAAAAATGCCCCCCTTACCATGGTGACAAGAATATCATCTTTATGGACATCTAAAAATATAATTAGAGTCTTGCAGTTGGGTTTACTGGCATTGGCCCTTGATCTATACAGACATCATCAATTGAAATGTCAATCAGCCTCAGTACAAGGAACATCTGGAATGATTAAATATTTTGTTACCCTCCACTGAGTCCATTTACCAACCATACTCTCCTCACCCAATCCAACCACGTCCTTCCATGATGTCATCTCCAGATGCCCCGCTTCTTCCCGCTGCCAATGAGTTTGACATAGAACCGCATATTCTACTATGGGGCCATAGCAAAATCACAGCCAGGACTTGCTATGTGTTACAATAAAAAGTAACTGCCTATCTCCAGCTGCTCCTGTGTATAAAAACACTTGCAGATAGTTTGAATGTGTTTTTAAGTAATACCTTATAACAATATATTGTTATTTTGTGTTTTGTATTAATTTATGTGTAGTTTAAAGGTGAAGTATGATTTGCATGTAACATCAGTTAATCTTATTTGGTATGCAACCTATATATATATTTATATATTTCTTTTAAACTCCTTACTAAGCCTTACTTTACCCTATTTACCTAATTCCTTTAATTTTTATTTTAACATTTTTTATTATTTGCTGTTTTTTTCATTTTCATTCCTGCTAATTATTTTTTAAATATTTTGAAACAGATACATTATAGAATACAATATATCTTTTTTTTACAGTAAAAATTATTAATTGAACCAAAATTCATTACTTTTTTAATCAAATAGACAAAAAATGTTTTGCTGGACAATATTGTTAAAAATAAGTTTGTCTCATAAAAAAAATGAATGTATTTCTTTGTAATTACAAAAATATTGCCTATATGGTCCTACATTTTAGGATTGAGTTGGTTTACAAGGGGTATGAAGGTATGAGAGCTTTTTATGTGTTTTCAGGACATGTTTGGTTTCTGGGGTGTTTCTGTATATTGTGTTTTGAAACTTGTCAAATTAAGCTATTGCCCAGATGTACTCTACGGTCTCAGCTGTCAGTTTAACTGGCAGGTCCTGCTGTGTGTCTGCAGCATCCCTTACGGGTCAGCCCAATTTTTACATTCCCCTTATAGGCCCTTTTTTTTTTTTTAATAACTTATTGTTAACTCATCATGCAAACACACAGAAGGACCTGGCTGTTAAACTGACAGCTGAGGCCATAGAGTGCAGCAGAACAATTGCTCACTTTGACAGCCAAGTGCCAATCTTGTAAAAAAAAGTACATTTTTCTAATTTACAAGGAAACTGAACATTTTTTTAATAATTGTTTTTAAATATTTTATTATAAACTCCTTTTTTTTATTCTAATTATCTTTTCTTTAACTTACCAGTTCCTTGAATGCTATAGGTTTAAGGATTGGAAGCCTTGGGATGGGTATATTTGTACCTATCCTTTACTTCATCATAGAAGCTCTGATGGCCCCACTACAGTTACATACATGGTCTAGGGGGAAAGCCAAATAGCCCACCTTTAACTTTATTTGGGGGCACACACAAACTCCATGCAGATGATGTTCCAGGTGGGAAATGAACCCATACCTGAAGGACTGACAGCAGTCTCGGGGCTGGCTTCTTAATCACTAGACACAACACAATGTTGTATGTAATGTATGTGTAGTGTAATGTATGAACCTTTTTGTTCAGTGTGTGTACTGCTTCTGGTATATGTTTACCGGAGACAGATCTTGCTGGAGGGCGGGGGGAAGGATGGTGTGAAGGGTGACCTTATTTTTATATTGTCATTTCGGAACGTATCTCAGATTGATTGCCACGTCTGCAGAAGGAGGCCATGCTATCAGTGTTTCCTATTACACTGCTTCTGACAGGTGACATACCCTTGGGGTGTGGGGGCTTTAAGATTCTGGGGTAATATTTACAGGGTCCAGAGCACCTGAAAACTATGTTTTGGTTCAATTTAATTAAATTTAATTGTACAGCTTCTTAAATCACAGCACCTGTCTGCCCTAGACACAGAGATTCCAACTCCAAGCAACTTCCAAAAAATGATTGACCAATTCTTAATTATTCTGGGGTGCATGGGCAAGCTGGTTAGAAGAGCCATCCAACCAATCATTGGAGGAATCAGTCATACAGGCAAAAGAGAACTCAGGGCAAGGACAAACAAAGATAACTTAAAATCAGGCATAAATATAAATAACATAAATCAGGCACCTGGTGAGGGCCCAGCAACCCCATTGGGCTGTGATAATGCACATGTTGCTGCAATGCGCAGTAACATGCATGTATTGGTGCACTACAACTACAAATGAATAGACTGCCCTAATGCAATGTATGTTGGTGAGAATTTAACACTCAGTAGCAGACTGTTTTGGTGTGATGGGGCCTTCAATGTCCAACAGTCTATTTAAATACTACAAATAGGAACAGGTGTGTGCTACTGTAAGACCCAAATTTTAATGTCTAGAATTCAGTGATGATGATTACAATATGTAATGGCTAAGCAGAAAAATAGTGAAAATGTAATATGAATTTAGAAGTTAATGCTAGTAAAAGCTTTCCTTGGCAGATGTAATTTAAATGGGTAGAATGTGGCCCACAGAGAGCTGCCATCTTTAATACAACTTAATTCCAAAATAATTACATGGCATTGTCTTTCCAGGTTTTGTGGCACCATGGAACGTCATTCAGTTGCCGGAAGTTTTCCAGGTTCCTGAGCAAACTGTGTTAAACCTTCAATGCACCTTTGAACGTAGATCTCCACGGCCAACTGCCATCACCTTCTCGTGGTTCTGGAATAATATCACTGTCTATGGGTACACATCGAAACACGGCACCAAAAAAACAAACATGACTAAACTTATGGACCCCAGAGTAAACCTGGAAACCAATTTGGAAGGGACCAGCAATCTGACAATCAGGGATTCGGGGCCTGAAGACAATGGATTGTATGTTTGCTTGGTGACCATACACAGCCCCCTCCCCATAACCCAAAAGAGGGGAAAAGGGACACTGGTCATTGTGCAGAAGAACCCAACAATAGGTTAGTACAATTAAAGGGAGCTGTTTGTGGGAGTTGTACGCATGCTGTAGGGCGTTATTTCATGTTTTTCTTAGCTCAGATGAAAGAGATGGAGGGCAAATTTTGACGACACCAATGACTAAACCCCCCACCTAGCCAGTCCTTTTAGGTCCAAGTAGGTGTGCAAAGATGAATGACAGCTCTGGTTTATGCACTGTAATTGTCATATTTCCTGACAGCTGACCTTAAAATGCAACACCAACCTAGCTTAGCTGACCAACAGAGTTTACTTTACCCTAAAACCCAATAAACCATACTGTGATCCCTTTAACCCTACACAATTTAGGGTATTTACCCACAATAATGATCCTTCTATACCTGCTTATCTAATTAGAATTACCCAAAGTTCCCAGTAATAAAATATATCACCAAAAGCAGATTTAAAACTAGATAATATGGCCACTACGGGTGACATGTGGTCATCAAGGCCATTTCCAAATGTTTCTTTTGGCTTTAAAAAATTAAATTTTTCAAGGTCCCATTGGCAAAATGGCTGGGTGATATTTATCTATCAAGGCCATTTCAAATCTAAGTCATCGTTCATTTTTAAATGTATCCATCCAAAATACCTAAATGGCTTTGAATGGATGAAAGTCCAGCCACTAGGGCCATTTAAAATTATTATTTTCCCACTTATATGGTTATAGAGTCTCAATTTTGCCAAACCACCACCGGTACCATGGGAGGTCGATTGAGTTTCATTAGTGAAATGCCACTAGTAATCCTAAAAATACCCAAATACATGCCAACCCACCTTTCCTGCTGTACACCCACACATCTACCAGAACCATGCTTCTGAAACTCAGAGTTGGGCAATAGATGCAAGCTTGGCAACATTCCTAAAAAAGCCCAGCTGATGGCGTTATGCACCTATTAAATTACCTATATATAGGTGCAATCAAGGGTTGGCTAAATACAACATAAAAGTATATAAGTTATATCAAATTTAATTTTTAGCTTTGCTAGATTTTTGATTAGGCATAAGTCTAGGCCAATTAAACCCAAGGTTCCTCTAGACGTTGCTAAGGATTCCCTGTGCAATGGGCATTTTTTGCCTCTCCTGTCAGTTTATTAAAATATAAAATAACATTTTTGTATATTTGTATGGGTAAAATTCTTCCCACTGACCTGTGATGTAAGAGAGATCCTTCACACTGACTACCTTACTAATGTTCTGTGCGCTGTGGTTGTTGTTATTATTGTCAGGGGTTCCCTGAGGACCTGAAAGATGTTTTAAGGGTTTCCCATTTTAAAAAGTTTAAGAAAGGCTAATTTAGACGATGAAAAAAAAACACACATGCAACAAATCCATCCGCATGGATTACTGCACAAAGGTAGACAGGTCTTTATAGAGAAATACCCGAGACAGCATCTAATTAATGTAATATGAACAACTGATGAATTCACCAAATGCTGAAGTGTTCCCATCCCAATCAGGACCTAAAGCCCTGATGAAGAGGGGAACATTACAACCTCCGAAATGAGTTGGTTTCTTATGCTGGATTTATGGGTTGAAATAAATATCACTTACCTCTTGAGTAGCTCATTGTTGGGATACTTTATTAAAATAAATTATTCTAATATCTAATGTGTCCCTTTCACATCATGTGACTTATTGTATTTGAAGATGTCAATGACACCATAAGAGGCCAGAAGCAGTGGGAAAAATTATTATTATAGTCTTTCAAATAGAGAACTGTAAGTGTGCTCCTGTATACCTACCTTTATATTATCCATGTATCCATATGTAATTTATACATTCAAATCAATTTAAATAGACCTTGTATTATATACATCCTTTATTTCCAACCACACCTTACAACACTCTTAGTATTTATCTTCCTTTCACTAACCAATTATAATCATTTTGAATCTATTACTATTACTCTAATATCAGACATATCATAATATAACAATCATAGTACATCAATATTTTCTCTTCTATGAGCTCATTATCTCATACCAACAATGACTAATTATTATGCCCATCATTTTTGTAGTATATGTATGGTCTCCCTAAATACCCCTGAAGAAGGGTCAGAATGAGACCGGTTTTACCTGCCATATCATGCTTTGTGCTCATAACACGCAACTGTGAATTAACTCCTTATCAGTTGCCATGACCTTTGAACCATGTTTTTATAACACAATGTTCTAAAAAATTGTATTGCTGTGATTTAAAATCTACTATTGTTATTTTTTTATTTCACATCAGATTTGTATACTTTATTTACCAATGTGATATATTTCACATTATTTTGATTGAAATTTATGTTATGTATATACCTAAATATACATACTTTAAATAGTAATATAATATTTCACTTTGGCCACAGTACCAAAACTCCTTCTTTTTCTTCTACAAATTTATAGTCTTTTGTTACTTTGAGTTTGATTTAGTAAAATAATATTGCAGGTTTGCTTTAAAAGTGAATCTAAGCAAAGGAGGTAAATCAAAGTGAAATTTAGTTTTGTTCACTTTATTCATACAATTATGCAAAAGCAAAAAGTTTTTGGAAGCCAGAGACAGCCCAGCAACTAGTATTTTCAGAAGACATGGGCTGTCCCTTATGAAAGATTTATTTAACTTTGTGTTTCAGACTGATACACCTGCAAGCCGTTCCTTGGAACGATTTTAGGTGTCTCACGTTGCTTTCAAACGCACAAATGTAACTGCTAATTGGTACACCTCTTTGATGGCTTACACAGACGGCTAATTGGCAGTCAACCTCAAAGGACTCACATTTATGACCGCGTTTGTTTTTGTGATTTATTTACTTCGTAGCCTTTTCATGTGATGCTTTTCTCTCCTTTCGAGTTTAGTGTTAATCAGTTATAAATAGACATTTCAGCAACTTCTCAATTCTAGCTCAGCATATTATTCCTCCTCTTCTTGGCTCAGCATAAAAAGTTTATTTCATCTGTCTAGTATACGTGCGTTTTGATTTCTTGTAACATTTATCAAAAAGAATAAATTAATGTGCTTTAAAAACTTAATAAAATTTTATTTTTATTTAGTCTTTAGCAGCCAGTCTACACTATATGGCCAAACGTATGTGGACATCCCACCAAGGTATTAAGTACAGGGGCTCCAGTTAAGGGTACCGGTATTGCTACAGAATACAAGGACTCTTAGGACCATTTTTCACTTCCAACATTTTGGTTTGGTTTTGTGAAAGCCCTTTTCTGTCCCAGCATGGCTACTAACTGTGTGCAAAGCCAGCTTTATAAAGACATGGCAAGACAGCTAGAAACTTGAATGGCCTACACAAGTCATTGCATCCTGACTTCAACCCTACTGAACACCTTTGGGATGAATTGAAATACCAATCTTGAAAATGGTCTACCTGTCCAAAATCATTAATCATTCAAAGCGTACTTGGTCAATTGCCAGAAATTCCCACAGATACACTCCAAAATCTTGTAAAAAAACTATCAAGAGGAGTCAAAGAAGATATAACTACAAAAGAGGCCAACTTCACACTCTCAGGAATCAAACCTGAGGCTTCTGCCATGGCTGGCAGGGAACCATTGCTCTGAGCCACCTAAAGTGCTGGACAGTGCCATACTTGATCCCTTAGTTAAACCTTGCCTGATACTGTTCTTGGATGAACTCTGAATTCCTGTGCTCCTCCCAACTACTTCCTATAAAAGGGTTGTGTGGACCTTCCCGTGTGTGTCTTGAACCTGACACACACCTGCCCATGGTTTTGGATAGAGATGACCAACAAATTCATTTGTATGTGGTGTTTAGGTGGCCATCAACATTTGGCTATATAGTAAACCTGGTTAGTATTTTTATTTGAGATGACTGATAAAAATTGGAGCAAAAATTGAGCTGTTAACCAATAACAAATAGAATTGCTTGTTGTAATTTTCAGTTGAATGAAAGAAGGACCCTGGTTGTTTTTATAAACCTCAACTATCAATCTGAAATTTTTTTCCCTCCCTTCACCATTTAGGACAGAGCCACGTTGGTGACCCATTTTTTCTCTATAGCTTGGTCTCCTCCCTGATGAGCTATTGTCAACATGTTCTGTGTCACCACATGTGTATGCCTTGTGATTAAAGTAGCCAACTGGTGCTTCTGCTTCATACATTCAATCTTCAACCACAGCTAAATGTTGATCTAACCTTCACACTAATCTTTATTATAGTTTCTAATCCTGGACCTCAGCTCCACCCTCATTCTTCAAATTACCGTTATGCCTCAATTTTCTTCGTACTCAAACTTTAAACTTAAACTTGATCACTAACTCCAAACCCTAACCCAACGAACCCCCTAATCCTACACCAAACTTCTGACAGGGCTTCTTATTATACAGAAAACACAAAACAGCTTTTTTACGTGACAGTGAACTATTCAAAGTTTAGGCTAGAGGGCACCATACAAAACATCTCTAATTGACACACAGTTCATTCACCCATTTTATTATGCATTGCACTTTCACAAGGCGTAGGGGGCTTGACCAGGTATGGGTTTGTGTCATGTCCATATGTCATTCTCTTTTCATATGCACCCATCACAGACAATGCAGTGTCCTGGGCGTGCTGCCAGTCGCAGCTGGTTGAGCGAATTAAGCTGGCACAATCATCCTATGTTGATGTGACCCTTGGGCCAAACCCTGTCTCTTCTAGTCTCCGGTCCCTTGTTTACTCGTTACCCTTCAAAAGTATTAGCTGACATAAGCTTGACCCGTTAAGGATTACCGGCAGCGATAATTTGTTTCTGGTCTGGTTTTCTGCTACATTCAAGCCCAAGCGCACTAGAACCAAATGACATCACTTTTGTTAGCTGGTTTATGTAACAATGAATTGAACAATAGAAATGAATAAATATTTATCGAATAGGATACCAACTTGATGAGGTAGAGGAGCCATAATTGCCATTCTACTGCAGGGTAGATGACCAACAATGTAATAAACACTAGTTTACTGGAGGTTTGGAGGTTTAATACTGGCAAACAATGCTGAAGAGGAAGCTTTAGTAGACCAATGTCCACCAGTAGAAGTTGCCTTCACTGCAGACAAAAGTCAAAATCTGGTGATTGGTGCCCCTTCCAAATCATGTAATTTGTAGTTATACCCATGTTTTGAACTAACAGCCTATCACCTACTCTAGCAGATCATCTACTGGCAATTTGGTTGTACATATTTGCATGGGCCTCTATCTGAAAAATGATGGCACATCCATTTTCCACCAAGTGGTCACTGGTGGCTTGACCATGACATCTACAAAGACATTTTACCATCCAGGGTTAACGTCCGTCTTTCTGAACTGAGATGCAAGCGTAGAGATGACACAACCGATCAGTATGACATGGAGCTTCTAACCACGATCTTACGTCAACATTATAATGTTGCAGAATTGGAGGAAATGCTTCCTCATGCCTGCAGCAGACTAGTGACATCATCTAAGCCAGAAAGTCACTCAATGGAGATCAACGATGACTTAGTAATGATAACACATGGAGCTTCTTAGAACAAATATATTGTTGTTATATCTTGGAACATATTAGGAGTTGAACTCTACAGCGTTGTCCAACCAGGAAACGGTTACAAAAGTTTCCCTAAAAAAAGAGTTGTAGTTCGCTGGTCATTGAAACTGCGGGAGGCACTATCTTCCCTTCCCATTTATCACTTACATTTAGCAAAGGCATTTCAGTGCCAAGGTTTAATGACTACATTTTGCATTTGTTTGGCCACTTTTATTGTTTGACATCACCACTCCACCTATTCCCGAAAACAAGCTTTCACCCCTCCCCACCAGGCTTCCAACCACCCTGCCAAGTCAATCGTCCTTTCACGTATTCCTGTGTACTTTCCAACAATCCCTGAACTGCAGGAACAGCCCTTCTTTCAGAGGCAAGTCCCTCCTTTTTTGGGTGGATATTCACACCTCTATATAAAATATTTTATCGGAATAGTTATAAAGTGTTACTATACACTAAATCGTCACCCAGCCTCTAATTGATTCCATTTGTTTTTTTGATAGGTGAATAGAAAGGAAAATCACTTGTCTGTATCATTGTTTATGAATTTATTGGTTCGAAAATTAGGGATGGTCAGGACATATCCCTTCCTCCATATTTTGAGTTGAGAAGTGTCCCTCTCCCCATCTTGAAAAATTAATCCAACACTGCATTCAAAGAGGAACTAAACTAAAAAATAAAAAAATTCCACAAACCTTTAATCCCACAGATCCCTCGACTGTTCGTTGACTTGGAATTCTTCCTCTTCCCGGACCAGGAGAAGTGCCAGGTGCTGCCATCTTCATTCTTCTTCTCCCTTCTTCTGGCTACGTCACCCGAACTCGCACTGCGCATACGCAAGATTGGCCTGCTGTAAAGGAAACAAAAAGAGAGGAGATCCCACTGCGCATACATGAGATCGGCATCTCTTTCCCCTTAGGAAGGAAAATGCCCCTTCTGCGCGTGCATTTTTTCTTTTTTTTAAGGGTGTTGCATTAAAAAAAAGAATATTTTTACTTGACATATAAGGATTGTCTACCCTTTTATGTAAAGTAAAAACTTTAAGTTTAGGTGTGCTTTAAGTAGCACCTGGCAACAAAAAATACTACAAAAAATCACCACAAATTAAAAAAAAAAACAAAAACATTTTTTATGGAAAAAAAGGGAGGTCCCCCCTTCTTTCTTTACTGCCGCGGCAGTAAAGACTGATTGGGAAGCTTGCAGCCTCTGGGGTTACATAGGTCACATATTCCAAGCTTCGGGAATCTCCTTCTGCGCATGCCTAATCTGGGGCACAGTGAGAAAGGCATTTTTTTTTTTGCAATTACAGGAGGAAAACGTCACCAAAACTTGCTCTTGCACAGTGCAAGATCAGGTGACATAAGCAAAAGCAGGAAGAAGATTGATGAAGATGGCCCACTGGTTCCTCCTTCCCAAACAAAATAAGAATCCAGGATGGTGTAGGACCAGATGAAACCCGAATATAAAGGAACCTGCGAAAAAAGTAAAGTAAGCATCATTTTTTTTTTATAAAAGTTCTGC
This sequence comes from Pyxicephalus adspersus, assembly GCF_032062135.1. Lineage (NCBI taxonomy): Eukaryota > Metazoa > Chordata > Amphibia > Anura > Pyxicephalidae > Pyxicephalus > Pyxicephalus adspersus. The sequence continues at coordinate 8,117,059 of NC_092859.1, forward strand.
TTGAAGCAAGACTGTTGTAGGTTGTTTTGGTGTTTTTGGTCTTTTTCTACTTTTTTCCTTCAAGATGAACACTTTTAACACTATACCATTCAAGATTTGTACACATATAATACTCGTCACTGCAAACAATTGTTAATAATAGGGGTAAATGTACTTTTAACCTCTAAGTATTTGTTGTTTGCACAGTAGCGTACGGAATGACCAGGGAGGGATTATGTTGACACAGATTGCTGGCTTGAATGTGTTTTGCAATAAAGGTCCCGGTGTTTATCCAGACAAGTTCCAGAAAAATGTGTGTGTGTGTGTGTGTGTGTGTGTGTGTGGAGGGGGGATATCAGTGTACATAATACATTCACCTTTTTTAGTGCAATCCAAATGAATGGGCAGCTTTAACGCAAGGATTGTTAATTCGTGGCATAACGCGTTTCACTGTACTGTCGGACTCTGAAACTATTGGATTGGGTAATATTACCAAACCTCATCTAATTTGATTTACCAGGTCCAGTTTTAAATTTAGCAATTTTGATTGATCTCTAGATTGTAGGGAGGAAAACATCCACGTTCACCTTTAATAATTCTGCAGCCATCTGCAGAGTCACATGGGCGGCTGTGGAAGTGTTAGGTGATGTGGAATGCGGTAGCCTCCAGCATTGAGCGCACACCGGCAGCTGGCTATACACCCCGCTCTTATCTCTCATTCACAAAACAATTGCTGCCACTTGAGCAGACTGAATGTGCCAAATTCTTTCCCTTCCGTCAGACTACCAAACACCAACTCACCAGCTGATAAACTTCGCCAAAATGAACCTGGTTGTGCCAGTGGCCAACCGTGTCTGATATTCATGAATATGGATAAGGTTCGGCTTCAGTTCCACCATGGGTTCAACTCAAGCTGCAGCCATTTGCTTGTTCCATGACAAATAATAAATCCAAATTTTGAAGTTGTCACCATAACAGGAAAAGAGATGAATCTTCTAGCTGGGGCACAATTGTCTACAGAAAGCCATACATGTTTTAAACTGATTGTATTGTCTTTTTTATATCTGACTCAACTATGTGATATGAGGGCACTAGGATGACATCGGTTTTAATATTTTATTATGTAGAAACATAAAATAAAAGTGAATATAAGAATAAATAGGACATACAAACTCCAAGCCTAGTGTTTTAGTAGGAGCTTGGTAGACTGTAATTACATATAGATCACCACCAGGCGGCAGTCTAAATGTCCTTATATATGGTCTTTTGAAATCACATGTTCAAAGGTATATGTGGTTTTTGATGAACATATATATATATATATATATATATATATATATATATATATATATATGCAAAGAAAAAAAGATAAAATAGGGATTTTTTTGCTTGTCCTGTGCTGTTTTTATTTATCACTGGGCTTCCTCACTTTTACAACCCATGGGGCAAGTGGGAAGAACTGTAAGATGGGGGTTTAGAATGTGAGCCATAAGGGGTGGACTTTCCTAATGCAGGGCTGCTTTACATGACTACACAGTTGTCCAATCAGGTAAGAGGGGCAGGCCTCTGACAGCCAGGCTTGGGAGGATAGGGCTGGGTGGTGGTGGCCGTCACCTGTCCAGAAAATGGCTCACTTGCCAATAGGGAACAGGCAGCACACTATTAGCTTATTATGGAGATGGAGATTCTACAAATTGTTTAGCAGATGAAAAAGCACATACCATAAACCAGGTCAGGCTGGGGACCTGGAGCTCCCCACAAGACATAGGGAGCTTCCACCAGGATATTTAGCATTCCTGACACCTTTTTTTGTAACCACCGGGGCCCACTAGATGACCAGGTGAATTTTTTCTAACCTCTCAAAAAACTCTCATTTTGGGGTCTAATGGCTGTTGCCCAATGGATGTATTTTTTGGTCTTCAGTTGGGCAGTCTAACCCAGTCTTTGACCCTGCTAAGTTCAGGAATTTGTTAACTTTGTTGCTTTAGACTCCACTATATGACATAAAATTTCCCCAATCCTGACAACTCCACCAAAGGCGCTAAAGCATGAAAAAGATGCCAATTAAAACATTTTTGGTTGCAATGACATCCATTTGGAGACTTTGAATAATTTATGGGTCTTTATTTTGGATGGTTGGAGGATGATAAGTTGCCCCACCCTACGTGGCACATGTCATTTCCACAGCTGCTGGATTGAAAGCAAAGCATAGAATCCGAGTGGTTTTCAGAAACGTCCCTTTTAGCCTATTTCCTAGACACTTTCCTGTAGGCATGACCATTCTATATTTAGAGGAGGTGTATAGAAGCTTATCTCCATCCGCAGAGCATTTGCAATCTGTGCGTAGAGAAAGTTGATCCTCTTTGCATGTGGCATTAGCAGTCTTAGCATGCAGAATCTGTGGATTGGATTGGGGGGGGTCCCTATAGGTGTCTGTACATAAAGGTAAATGTGTCTTGGGACTGGTACTGATTGTCTGTTGTAAGGGACGTAGCAAAAAGCGACATCTCACAATAAACCGAAATATCTCGCTTTGCATAAAACAATTGAGTGCAAGCCTCTGGCTGATGTCCTCCATACGACTACAATGGCTTCTGTAGGGCTCACCTGTAGGGTCAAGGCTTGACTCCACCATGATTTCACCACCCACTGCTTCTCGCCTTTTGGCTAAGATCAAGTATAGTATATGTTCATATCAATTCCAAAGGGAGAATTACCCTGGTGCCTTCAGGGGGCGCCAGTAGTTAATACACTCTGGATCAAACGGCTCCCACCTCCGTCTGCTGATTAGGACTGGTGCTGCCAGGCTTGGCTGATGGCCGAGAAAGGTCTGCGCTGATGTACCCCTATTTTGCCCTAATACACTTTGCATTGTGGGGAGATGCCCTTTGTATTATTGCACACACTGCACCTTTAAAAGCACAACTTTCCCACAACCTGGGCCTTTTGACCAGGGGAGGAATTTTATATCTGGCGGAAAGGCCAGCCATAGAATCATCTGCGGTACTTCTATTTAAGCATTTATGTTATGTGTGTTTTGTCTTGCACTTTGCACCAGATAAGTAAGGCGCTTGTCCTTCTGGGCTAGCTGCCTGAATGTTGATGCGGTGACAGCTAGTGGGAGTCTGGTCTGACTCTCCTTAAGCCTCAGGGTCTCTCTTGGGGCCCTCTAAAGTAACTGGAGCCACCTGGCTTTGACTGGGTGGGCTCAGTTTGGGAAGCTTGTCCCGTCAGGAACATTACGTCCCAGGGGGTTTAGGTAGAGGCCCTAGTCCCTTGAGGTACGGGACCATGTGAATTTGTTTTTCACACTTGTGTCCTCAATTTTTTGATGCACTGGGTTGAATTGATGTTTGTGTTTAAAAAACATCAATGTGCTCACACACCGCTGACCTAAAAAAAAAATTTACTACCCCACTAGAAGGATAATTTTTGGAGGGTTGACAACATGATTGGATTAGCCCTCAGGAGGACCAGAAAAACCTTAACCTCGCCACTGTGCAAGGCAAGTTGTGAGTACTTATGGGCCCTCATTTTCTTTGATGACCCCCAGGTTCCTTCTCGAACCCTTGTTGGCAAAGTTAATACCAAGTGGTCCTCAAATGCACAGCATTCCAGCTATATGAACCCCTGCCATTCTGTTAATTGGGGTTTTGGAGAAGATGGTGACCTGGGGCAAATGCCCGCTTTGTCCCCCCACCCCGTAATATGGGCCCTGCTCTTGGTCATTCCTCTAAGATTTCTCATTGTTTTCATCACTCTCTGATTGAATTAAAAAACAGGATGTGTGGCGCATGCAAGGGGTGAAAAGACCCCTTTACTAAGATGAGTCAATGAGTCAAAATGAGTCAATGATAGGCTAAAAAATTTTTGTACTCATTATGTTGTCCTGTCCTATTAAAACTCATTTTTAGGAATTCAACCTACTCATTTCTAAGCAAATTTCCAATTGACACAATTCTTCTGTTTTTTTCTCTTTTTAGGTACTCGATTTCCTCCCATGAATTTCACGGATCTATCCATGGTATCACCCTCTGTGTACCCCACTGTGGGTTCCTCTCCTTTTTGCTGCTGTTACCTGTCTGTGCCCCTATGCATAGTCCTGTTTCCTATTTTCTTGGTAATCATACTATCAATGTACGGAGGCTCATTTATTTATCTTAAAAAAAGGGCCACATGATCACAATTAAAGGTCATTAGTTCCAATTTAAAGGGTAAGTTCAACCCAAAGCTGTTCTGTGCTGGGCTGATTGCTCACCAACAGAAAGATTCAACTGCCCAAGCTCTTTCTCCTTCTGGTTCCTATTGGTGTAAAATCAGTGAAATATCTAAGGGTAGAGGGAACAACCCTGTAAAGAATGAGGGTGGTGGGAGGGATTGGAAACATTGGCAGGCTGAGTTGGGAACATTGGTAGTAGTTTGTAATACAATACAATGCTTTTCAGCACCCATAACGACCCTTTAAAGACGTGATGTTTGTCAGAACAAACGCTATAAAATAGAAGGAGAGGTAGACCACCTCCTGTCCCAATTGTTCTTCTTTTTATCCCCTTTGTCTTCCTTTTTTCTTCTTCTCCATCTCTTTCTCTGTCTTTATTGCTCTCTGGTTCCATTGATACCTCTGATTCAAGTATCTACAATAGCCCTTAAGGCAAATCTGTTATAAAATTAAAAAAGAAACAAACCCACCCCAGCATTCCATTCCAGTTAGGTAACCAAACGTATGATTAGGGCCACTGGGTGCCACAGTACCCATAAGAGCTCCATATAAAGTTCTGTCCCTTTCAATAATGGGCTCAACCATGAGTCCATGCTAATTGAGTGCAGTGTTTGGGGCCTAAATGGCCAATCGTCAAGTCCAATTGGTGCCCTATAAGAGAATTACAGACAATACCAATTGTTGTTGGTAAATGCTGGTGACCCTATGGGAATTAAGCATTTAGGCAGGGGTGTTAGGTGTAGGTTCAGACACCTGGAGTATACCTTCTCAATGGGTGGGGGGTGATGGTTTGTCTTTTCATTTAAGCCCAATTGGAATCATGGTTTAAATGAGCTCAGATAAACCCATTAACATCAAAAGGAATTCATAGTCATATAACAAGTATTCCTTTTAAATACAGCCACAGCCTGTGTAGAAAAGCCTGTCCCCTGCCAGCATAATGCAATGTGACCTTTGTCCTCTGTGGGGCAGTAATCTCTGTGCAGAACTCTCCAATCAGCAGAGAGCACCTAAAATATTAACTGGAAGGTTTTTTTAACATGCATAAAGCACTCCTTATTGTGTGTGGAAAATACTGAATAATACAGGTGTACAGGGGTAGAGTTAGAGGTCCTCTATGCTGTTCTTTTCTCTGCTGTTTATGTTCCCTGTCTTCCTATTAGTTCTTAGACACAAAGTAGCAGCTTTTGAAAATGTATCATATCTGAGTCCCGACCTCAGTCCCACTGAAATGTTGTGGTGTGATGTAAGTCTAACCCATTAAGCAAAAAATTCCAATGGTCAACTCCAAAAAGATCATCAAAAATACCTAACCATCATCAGCAACAGGAATTATCGCCAATAAATGGGGTTCCACCTACTGATAAATCTAATATATATGCAAAAAGACACGTATTTTCACCAATTTTTATTTCCTGCACAATTTGTTTAATAAAAATATGTGAATGAAAAATGATGTCAGTGTTGTGTGTTAAAGAAGACAGCTCCTCTTAACTGTTAAGGTTCAATTCACAAAGCTGAAACAAGGAAAAGGAGAAGCTTTATTTTAGCCATGTGACTGTCATTTCAAAATCTGATTGGATGAGTTGAAAATAAGTGAAACTTTTGGAAAAAATGTATTCTTTTCATGTTGTGACTATTATATTTTATTAAATTACATTGCTAACGTGGCCCATGTGGTCTCGGTAGTGATGGATGTCTAGTCCACGAGCACAAATGATTTTTGAGAAGACACTAAATTTATTTTCCCCCAAGACGAACGGTGGGTCTCACATTAGAGGCAGATCTGGCATGAATACAACTGTTCCCCAATGTCCCTCATGTTAGAATACCGAATGACCGTGAGCGCAGGCGTTTCTTATAGAGGAGGACGCAGGGGTGAGACTCCGGCTCCTCATTCCCCTAACTGTCTGTACAAGTAGTGTCCAATGATCAAGGCTCGCATACATTCCTTTAGGTATGCCATACTTTCCCCTGATTAGCATGGTGGCATTTGACTGCGGCCACGGGCCCCAGGCCAGTTAAAAGGCTTTGCCACCGCATTGGCTGGGAATCGAACCAGCGTGGCAGGTGAGAATTCTACTACTGAACCACCAATACTGCATGCAAGCCCCTGTGGCTGACCACGCCCCTCCATGGAGCTTTGGGGGGGGTCTGACTATAAGTCACCTGCCACTCTCCGTTAATAAAAAGTTCCTGCTGTTGCTGGAAATATTTACTCACCATTTTGACAGACAAAAGGTTTTAAAGACGATTATTTGTCATTATTTTGTCTCTGATGAAGACCTATTGTCAATACAAACAATGAACTGGTTGACAACCATTTTTTGGGGGGGAGAATGCAGCGGGGTGCTTCCAGCAGCATCCTCACCACTTAGAACAGACCAGCTCTTCTGTCTTGAATTTTTTCTACTGTCCCTGACATTGATCACTAATGATGGATTTCAACCTCAGTTCTTGGTCCTTCCCATCTCTAGTTTGGCCTGCACCTTCTCTTATCTAGAATTGGTTGGAACCTGAGATGGCCAGAATGATTGACTGCTTTCTGTACAATCTCTTTGTACAAATGGATTGTACAACATGCTAAATTTAGGATGTAAAATGTAAATGTAAAATGTAAAAAAAATCATAATTTTATAACCAATATCTGGACAAATTAATAAACTTACCTGAAGAGAGAAATTTAAATGCACGCCTGGGCCATACAATCTGATTGTATGATCCCTGTACAGATTCTGTTACTTTTACTGACAACTATAATGCTGTGCAATTAGACAATCCATGTCATGTACATCATAATATTATATACATTGTAATACTAGAAGAAACTGTACAATCAGATTGCATTGTGTGAGATCAGTCGTAGGGAATGTTGAGGAAGGTGGGGATTCTGCTACACTATAGCATTGTACAATATTCCCTTTACCGGTTTACATTCTGAAGTATATTCAAGTTGGTTAATAAAGCTTGTCCAAAGAAAAAAAAAATGAAGCCGGGTTGCTAGGTAACAGTATCCTTGGAGCTAAAAAAGCTGCCATAGCAACGTTGTTACAGCATTTCTTTATATACCATTGTGTAACATTTCTTAAAGGGACTCTCCATACCTGGCTGCCATAAGCATCCTCTGGATTAAGCATCCTTTCAGATGAGCTGAGAGGATGTCTGTCCAGATCTGCAAATTTATTGTGGTCAATGACTGTGAAATGATTGAAACCAAAGGACCCGATTACTCCATAGTAAGGGGCAGATTGATCTACAGCTGGGGCCAGATTGCCCCATAGCCAGGGCCAAAATGATTCATAGTTGGTGGGCCATAGTGTTTTATAGTCAAGGCCAGACAGCTCCATATCCAATACCAAATTTTGGAAGCTGATACCAGATTGGCTCGATTGCTCCATAGCTCAGAGCAGATTATTTTACAGTCAGTCTGTACAATCTGAAGCTAAATATTTCGGTTGTTGTGGCAATTGTATTCTGTAGCTGGGCCCCAATAGTTCCAGAGTTGAGACAAAATTGGTGCATAGCTTGGGCTAGATATCTCCATGGCCAGGGCAAAATAGCTCCAACTTGGAGCAGATTGCTCTATAGCTGGGGCCAGATTGAGCCATAGCTATGGCTGAATTATTCTATAGGCAAGGGTAAATGGTTTCAGAGCTGGGGCCAGATGGCTCCATAATCAGGGGTAGATTGCTTCATAATTGGGGAAGGGAGCAAATTGTTTTGTATCTAGGGCAGGATTGTTTCATTGTTCCTGGAAGTTTTTTCTTTAGCTAGGATCAGATGGTTCCATAGTTGGGGCAATAGTTGATCCATAGCTCTGGCTGAATTATTACATAGGTGAGGGTAAATGGTTTCATAGCCAGAGGCAGATTGCTCCATAGTCGGGGCAGATTGTTCCATAGTCAGGGCAAAATTCATCCATAGCTGGGCCAAATTGCTTCAAAGATGGGACCAGATTGCTCCATAATTGGGGCAAGATTATTTGTTTGTTTGGTGCATATCTTTTCTATACCTGGGGCCAAAATCATTCCAAAGCTTGGGCCAGATTTATTTATAGCTATGGCAGGATTATTTCATAGCCAAGGGTTGTTTCAAATCTGGGGCCAGATTGCTCCTTAACTAGAGACAGATGGCTCCATCGTCAGGGGTCAGATTGTTTCATATCTGTGGCAAGATATCTCAATATCTGAGACCAGATTGTTCAATAGCCAGGGCAAAGTTGATTCATAGTTGAAGCCAAATTGGTTCATAATTGGAAAGTTGGGGGCAGATTGTTCCATAGGCAGGGGCTCATGGCTACATGGGTCAGATCATTCTGTAAAGCTACATACACACGTGCAATTGTTCTCATCGGATAATTGGCTCAGGGCTGATATCGGACGTGAATCTTGCATGTACAGCGCTTGTCGTCTATAGTCTGAACGACTGCCCTTGGTGGATCCACGGAGGATGGACGACGAACGATCATAATGGAAGTGAAGGGGGAGAGAGCACAGCAGGGTGCCGCTCCATCTCTCTCCCCCTCCCTTCTCCATAGAACAGAACGGTGCTGTATGTACATCACTCGTTCATGCATCGTGCAATCATTGGAAAGGATTGTGAAGGATCCTTTCCAATGACAATGATTGCACGTGTGTACATAGCCTAACTGGGACCTGAATGATCCATAGCCGGAGCCAGATTGTTCCATTTTCAGTACAATTTTCTCCAGCAGGAGCAGAAATGGTGCAGAAACTTTTTGTGGGCTAGGAAAGGGTCATCACCAGGAATTTGTACCTATCTCAGTCCATTTTATTGGTGAGGTGCCACTCTTGGCAAGGCACTTTGGTGCCATTGTGCATATTGCACCATTAATTGTCATAATTAAGAACTGTGATTTGCATTCCTGAACTGCATATGTGTAACTAGGTCTTTCAGTAACATTTCGGGGGGATGTCTTAGCAGATTACTGTCCCTAAAACAAATGTCCCATTCTATTCCTGTTCAACTGTAACATTTTGGAATTCCTATCACTTCCTGTTGCCCCAAAGACATATACAATTGGATATATCATACAGGGAAAATTAGGAATCTGACAGAGGTTTTCACTCATTCCCATTCTATCCATAATGCAAAAATAAAGCTTGACCATCAGATGTAATCTAACATAAGAGGTGTTTCTGTTATTTCGTCCTCATGCCCCGCTGGCTCCTAGACATTGTTCCATGGCCTGGTGACAGGAGAGTTAAATCTCTATGTGTACTGGGGTCACAGTCCTCCACATAGTAACATGAGCAAAGTTCAGAGCATCAGATAGAGAGATATGGAGATCTGTGCACACTCGGAAATACAACACAAGAACTGACACAGATCTGCGGAAACACAATATGCACACCTGTGTGGGACGCACTGTGCAGCACTGAGCACAGAACTGAAAGATATAAGAACAGGGGGACGAGGAGCTGCCATAAGGTAAGTGACCACGTAGGTGTATCTATTCTACGATATCTTCTGGTGTATTACTGTTGATATATACTAACATGTCTATAAGTTGTTCTTTCCTTGTGTGAGTTGTGATCGTAAATCTGACGCATACACACATGGACTCCTAAAAGAACGAACAGGGTGAATGCAACAAAAATAGTGCTTCAAATCGCAGCATTTTGTAATTCACCCCATTCTATCCCATCGCCATGAGAGGCGATTTACACTTTTTAGCTGATGCTACATTTTAAAGTTCAATAATTTCATCAACGCTGATCGCCATAAGGGCCGAATGGCTGGATCGCTAGATATAGTTCACCAGAAGTGGTTCACCACTTAGCAGGTGTAGGATGCCATAGGCAATTTATTTCCCGATTAGCGGTAATCACTAAACAACCATCCAAGGACAACCAATGTAATTTTCTATGGGGGGGGGGGGGGGGGACGCAGCAGGGTGCCTCTCGTTGTGTCCTCTCCATAGAACTGGGCAGTGCTAAGTGTTCAGAGCTTGTTCATATTACTATGGCTGGAAAGAATCACCACAGATAGTCTGCATGTAGCACCATAAACCTTAATCCCTGTACAGATTTCAGATAAATGTCAAATTACTTTTGCTGGAAACAATCTTCCGTGATTGTTTCTAGTGACAGATGAACAAAGAAGTTTGTTACACACAGCACCCTTCTGTTCAATAGAGATGGGAGGGGGAGGATACAGCTGACACCCTGCTGCGTCCTCCCCCCGTAGAAAATCACAGTGTCTGACTTTGGTTGTTTAGTGTCTATTGAAATGCTCAGAAGTAATTCCTGATCGATTGTTCATCAATCCCCTGTGACAAATGTATGATTGACGTTGAGGTACCACTGTACACATATCAGATTTTCGCTCAAAGCAACCATGACTGTTCATCTCGGATGATGATTATCTGGCATGTGTACATAGTTTAAGCCAAGTTAGCAGATCTTCAACGAAACCCTGACAAAACCAAATGATCTGGTTTGCAGGTACAATAGACAGTCATGTGACCTTTGTCATTGTATGTATGCTTCATTAAGAGCACCTGTTGTGACTCATAATTTCAGGATTCATATGCCTAAGTGGACTTTAGCTATCAGCTGGTTACATCACCCCCTGAGATGATACAAAGCCGTTCTGCAATATAGTATCATGCACTGTGCACATGAAATATCGTTGTATGGACGGGTGGTGTCATGTGTAGCACTCTATACTGGGAAACTTTTCAAAGATTTCCACTCCATTTCTTTTTTTTTGGAACAGGAAGGTGCAGATATTTTTCAGCGTGCTGAACTTTGACCACACATAAGCCATATGTACACATTATATCCTATTGCCTGCTACAGGAAATGTGTTGTGTACTTTTATACATGGTCTTAAAAAATGAATTCAAAGCACATAAGGGTTTGTTTTTTATGATGGAATGGAGATGAGTTTGGGTAACAGTTTGTAATTTTGAGTTACAAGTTTTGTGCCCAGGAGTTTCTGAGAGCCTTAAAAAACTAGCTCGTTGGACCAAGGTTGGGCTGGGGACCTGGACTAATCCAAAGGAAGTGAGAAGGATCCATAAAAAAAACATAGCTTACCTGGCATATTTTTGTAAGTCAGGAGGGATTGGGGGCCCAGTTAAGAGCCAAATGGCTGTTCTGTGACCCTTTAAAGGCACACAAAAAACCAATTTCACTGGAGCCCAGTAGAGGTTTTTCTTTAGTTCTTTGGTGGGACCCTGCACTGGACCATACCAAGTTTAAAAATTATGGGATTTTTTTTTAATAAATTGGATCAGTTTACCAGTTATCACTGACCACTTTAATGGAGTCCCACCTAATACATATATATTTTTTTTTTTTATCATATCACCATATGGAGTGACAGTGTTCTGAATGCAATCTCAGCTATCCATTGTTGTGAGCAGGGGACCCCTGTTGATGAGTAAATGATGTATTCAGACTGTTGCACCAATCTGCCCTTGCTATTACCTATATATTTCTTCTATGGCAACAACCATGCAATTTCAGAATGCCCCCACTTTTCAACTTATTTTCATGCTCTGCAATTGACTGCAGATAGGTGGCTAACTTTTTAGATTAAAGCAGCCAACACTTCATGTCTCTGCTAAATGTTCCAGAAGACCAAATTTTAGGGCTAAATTAATGGTGACCAACTGCTGAAGGGCTAATGAGGGAGGCAAAAAGTTGGAGTTCCATATTACAATTAAGTGGCCAGAAATTAAAATTGTCCTTTCTCTAACTCAAGGGAGTCTTGAGTTGTTTAAGTTCTGTCTATGGGAAGGTTCTGAGGCTTGGTGATGGGCACAGCCCAGCCATAGGCAGTACTGGTATTTTCTTCCCAACGAGAAATGCGTTGTTAGGAACAGAGCTGGCTCATTCTCAAATCATCCCTGAACAGGAGTGTAGGATACATTGGATGTCGAGGGGGCCCAGCATACAACCTTCATACCCCTGCAGTTAACCAGAAAAATAGCTCTTTTGGTTAAAGTCGTGCACTTTTGCAGGAGGATGAACTTGTGGGCAAGTGGTGTCTTATGGGGCCATGTCAGTATAGCCAACAGGGACGCTTCTACTGCATCTTTTGAAATCTTTATTGATGTCATTTAAAGGAATCGGGGGGTACTTTGCCTAGAGATCCATACTGCCTTAAGGCAAAAGTTCAGCCAAATTGTGAGGTTGCAGTGAGGTTACCACTTTCTTACGCCTAAGAATAGCATCTGCAGTTGAGACCCTACATGTACAGGTCCATGGCCACCCATTGGGAAAGAAAAGGGGCTGTAAGAAGGAGTTCAGTACAGCCCACTGCCAACCTCTGGTTAAAATTAAAATTATTAAGAGCCAGAGGTATGACCAACATTATAATATTAAATAGATGCTCAAGAAACAGGATTAAAGTCCTTTTCAAACTTAAGTTTATCAATACCATGTCAAAGTCCACAAATGATTAGATAAAGAGGGAAGCAATGCCTAGAGCCTGATGGCATTTGTCCTTGCTGATTTATCTGCATAAAATCTTATTTTTCTCTGACTTCTTATTCACAAACAAGCCTGAGATAAAAGTGACCAAATCCAAATAGATATAAACCAAAAAAATAGCTACAAAAATGTTTAAAAAATGTAAAAATTAACCTCTAAATTTCCCTCTTCTGAAAGTCCTTTATTTAGAACTGTACTCTCTCTTTCATGTGGTTGTCTCCCTGTTGTTCCTTGAATTTGTCTACATTGTGGACAAGCCTTGTATTGTCCCATTTGGCTTCTTGGGTGCTTGCCACCTGGTGGTAGCCATAGTGGAGCTTCTTGGGCAACTGGTGGTTGCCATTGTGGAGCTTTTTGGGGACTGCTTAATGGAACAACCTTTTTTGGTTGGCACAAAGCCCTTCCCTGCTATGACATATAAGTTGGCTAAGCATAGGAATGGCTATTTCTACCTTCGAGAAGAATTTGTATGTTAGGTGCCATCAAACGTTTGTTCAGTACAGACATATTGATAACTGTGGCTTTATATTGTGTCCAGTTTGCAATGAATGATGCCTTGTTAACTTGTTTCTTCTATGAACAGGTGATATACATACAAGATCTGGGATGGAGGACTTCATAAGGAAATACATCCTGTCCATCAGTGTCTTTCAATGGGTGCTGACCTTTCTCCTAATGGGTAAGTGGAAACAAAGCACTGACATTGTTTTTCTATCTGACTCATTTGTTAACCCTTGGAGAGTTGCAGAGTTGGAGATCTTTGATACAAAGTCCAAAGGCCATGAGTAAAGTTAAGATGAGGACATACATCTTTAGATCTTACACCACTCTCACATTCAATGGAATTTATCAGGGACACACACTTAGCCAAGGACCCCCAGGTTATATCCTATAGCACTCTAGGTTTTTCCGAGTGTCCAAGGCTCACACCCACCTCTTTGAAGACATCGATTTTCCTGCTCCCCTGGGTCTTCAAAAATAATCTAGTAGGTCTCTATTGTGGGATCAAAAACTCACTTAGAATAAGAAATTTCACTCAGTTAAATTTTTTTCTAGTGGTCCTTCTCTATTAAACTCTTTTAAAGCCTCCCAGGACACTGGAAGCTCCTGAAGAAACTTGGCTTATATGCCCCCAAGACAAGGGACTCTATAAATTTTCCACATGGCAAGCCTTATTTTCTCAGAGTACACAGAGAAAACTATTCTAATTCTTATTGCCTTCAAATAACCTTTAGGTTAGTGAGGAACATTGATATTTAGGTTTATTTTACTCAAAATGTTGAGTTAACAGGTCTTTTACTAGGCAAATCGAAAACTCTTACAAAAAGTAGTTCATAGATTTAAAACAAAACTTTTTTGTCACTTGCCTGAGAAATCTAACACTTTTCAAGTCCCTGCAATCCCAGTAGCTGGTTCCACAGTATGTTGATCATATATAATACTTGCCCCAGTGCATTTACAGAACTGGTTTCCTTGTTTGTCCTGTTGGCACACAGCTCTAAAGAGGGGGGATTGGTGCTTACATCATCTGCCTCTAAAAAAATTGGATGGGCTCAAATTTGCACAAATTTTAAAATTAAGAAAATTAAGGACTTAAACCTTGTTTTTGTAGGGGTCTTGCAATCCTACACACAAGTAAGCTATGACATTAACTGATTTATGAGTTTTTACTCATAAGCCCCAATCTATTACAGATATGAGATGCCATGGGCCTACTGTTATAAGCAAAGGAAAATTTTTTATGCAGTGCAGTTAATATTTTTTTTATATTTCTCCAGGGATATTTTTCACCTTGTTGCTCATCTATCTCCTGTTCACCTCATTTTGGCTGATTCCAGTGGTCTACTTCACCTGGTTGTTAATTGACTGGGACACTCCAGTTCGAGGTAACAATCTTTTATAAATAAATGTCACTGTCTGATATAATACTTGCTAATATTTTCTTATTATGTGGAAACTTGTGATCACTGGGTCTTGGTTGTCTCCCAACAGGTGGTCGTAGAGTGGAATGGGTGAGGAGGTGGACAATTTGGAAGAATTTCAGAGACTACTTCCCTATAAAGGTATTTATTTATTACCATACATATAGGTATGCTCATGCAACCCATGTTTCTTATTACTCTCTATGTACCTTTTGGGTCATCGCTGAGTTTTCTACTTTTTATGTCTGATTCTGAGACCTTACTGATTTTTGTTACTTTAATAATGTGTAAGTATTCTGATTCATTGAAGATCTTTGGAAGGTAATGGTTTTCCAAGACCTAGTGGATGAATCGGTGATTAAGTTTATTTTAGCTGGATATCAAGAATACTAAGGTTATGGCAACACGTTTTATTTTAGACAGTTTATGTTGAAGACATTGAAGTAGTAGACAGCTTTTACTTCCTTGAAACACTTATTACCAATAGCACTCAGGAAGCAATACTCAGATTGGCAGCTAAAGGAACAAGGATGAAAGATCTAGACATGATTTTCAAACATACCGATGTGTCTATAAAAACAAATATCAGAATTGTCCAGGCGGCAGTGTTTTCTGTCATCCTGTAAGGATGTGATGGCTGAACAATGAAAAAGCAAAACAAGAAAAGTATTTGATGCCTCTAAGCTTTGATGTTGGTTAAGAATTTTTGCAATATTGTGGATAAGAATGAATACAGACAAATAGATCCTTTCACTGGAAGATCAGTTGACAAGACTGAAGCTGCTCTAGTTGGGACATAATATTAGAATGAAAAGAATCACTGCAAAGGACTATAATATTGGAAAAGTCAAAAACTAAAAGAAAATAACAATATCCAGCAATACGATAGTTAGATGGAACTAATAAATTATGAATATGCCATTGTGAGGACCCAAACAGAAGACAAATACTTCTGAATGATCAAAGAAGGGTTGGGACTTATGTTTAATGGAATATTCACTATCTCATTTTGTCCTTATGGCTATTGTTAAAAAAAAGTGATGGGAAATCCATACTCTTACAGTTCCCCTAGGTGTGATAGTAAGTGATGACCATGGTTTAAATAAAGAGATGGGAAATTAATTTTTCTAGGTTGCAGTTGCAGCAGAATTTGAGAGTAAATGTTCAAGTTCCAGTCTTTTGAGATAGTTCCTCTTACTTCCTGTGTCTCTGGGGCAAGAAATGAAGAAATAATGCTTAGAATAACAGAATAACACAGACAGAACAAAAAGTTTGATAACAAATAAAAGCACCACTTCAAATGTTCAGAATAACATAGCATAACATATATATATATATATATATATATATAAAATTGTATTGTTTATTATATTATGTATAATATTTTCTCTAGGAAAAAGTCAACTTATTGCAGGGGGCAACAAAGATCCCTTATTTTAGTGTTGTATTAACAGAAGAGAAGAGCAAAACCTGGAGCAGGCTCTACATTCACAGAAAGAAGTATCCATGAGTAAGACTCACAAAAGAGCAAACCTTGAGAAAAAATAATCTTCACATATGAGCATTTTTCAGGAATATTTGTTTCTGTGTTAGTACATCCTGGTCCAGATTGTCTCTTTTTTCAGTTTATATACAGCCCTAAAGAAGTGAGATCTTTACCCCCGAAGCAGTGAATAAAAATAAAAATTGTTTTGGATTTTGCAAGCAGAGTGGCACTTCTATGCTTCCTCATGTTTCAATAAAGGTCCATCTTGATGAATCTTGGAAAAACAAAGTTGTAACAATGTGATAAATAATAAATGTATTAATTAATGGCCTTATAATGAGAAAAAAAAATGAAAATTATTTTAGGCCATGTGCTCTTAAAATAAAAAACAAGGGTTGCCATTTTTATCTGACGATGCTCAAGTAGTGGCAACCTTCATTATTGTCTTATGGCAGGTTTCTTTTAATCACTTAATAGTATTACCCATTGTACATCTCATTATCATCGTTTGTGTCTTCTCATTCTTGACAGCTAGTGCAGTCTTCTACACTAAGCCCCGACAGGAATTATGTTCTTGGTTGTCACCCTCATGGCATCCTCGCCACTGCCTCTTTTTGCAACTTTGCTACGGAGGCCACTGGCTTCTCCGATGTGTATCCAGGGATCCGTCCTTGGTTGGCAGTCCTCGCAGGGGTATTCCGGCTGCCCATATACCGTGATTACCTCATGTCTGCAGGTAAGCAATTCAATAAAAAAAAATTTTGTAGCACTTGTGTATGAAATAAATTAGGTGATAAAATCTTTAGATAACTAAGGAAAAAAATACTACTGGGTTGAGAAACTTGCAACAACTTAGGGCTTGGGTCAGATGGCCAGTTAACTAGTCAGCAAACTCTTCAATGTCCTGGTTATCAATACAATGAATTGGAGCTGTTAAAATCCCTTTGTGTTTGGGTTTAGTGTGGTTTTTAGGATGCTTTATGCAGTATCTCTTGGTTGTCTGATTCTTAACTGCCTCCAAAGACTTCCAACCTTTCCAACAAACACTCACAAATGACTGTCAAAATGCTATGGAATGCCCGCAGATGCCCCCAAACTTTTGACACACAACTGTATGAACTTAACCTAAAACCTAAGACAAACAGAAGATCTACACTCGCAGTAGGGTATAGGGTCCTATAAGGACCTATAAGGTAGTGACCCTTGAATTTCCGCTAGTGGGAGAAAGTTACAGTGCACTGGATCTCTTAAAGCAGTAGGTGTCATCGGTCAGGTCTTGGCATCTTTAGGAGAATTTTATTCATATACAAGTTTCTCAGTAGGGGTGGCTGAAAGTTGTCCCCTTTCATTAGTATGGACTGGGTTTGGATGAAGGAAACCACCAATGGCAGAACATAAATAATGAACTCTGGATTAGCTTTATTCAGACTTTTAGGGACTAAGTCATGGGAAAAATGGCTTCACCCAAAAAATTACTCTTTCTTTTATCTAAATTTTACCAAATTTTTTACATTGTTTTACCATGTTTACCCATAAGTGTGAATCCAAGGTGCAAATTTGGGACAAAATGTGGGAGAATCTGAATGTGAATACATTAATAAATATACCTGATTGTCCATAAAAAGAGCCTTGCTTCCTACTGGTGAACTAACTGATATTTGAAATGATCATACCCCAGATGCCTCCAATTTTGTCAGTACACCGGTCAACAGTACCAGTTCTGATAAAAAAAGGAATCTTTTGAACCTCTTAAACGCTTTAGCTTTTTTGATGCATTAGATTGAATAAAATAATCTGGACCTTATATGTATTCATTTTCTTTGTCCCCATTGGAGACATAGCCCAACTTTGTGTTGTCTTCCCCAAAGGAGGCAAAGGCAGAGGTTCTAACCTTTCCCTGCTCTTTCTAGAACTGCCTGAAGTTATGCTATAATCCATCAAAGTCTTTGTCGTGGGTTTCAATATCTTTTCTCCTCCATCTTCATTCCCAGGAATTGCTCCTGTAAGTAAGGATAGCTTGAAATACATTCTCAGCAACTGTGGCACTGGAAATGCCGTGTTTATTGTGGTGGGAGGTGCAGCAGAGTCCCTGAAGAGCAGTCCGGGAGAACATGTGGTCACCCTAAGTACCAGAAAAGGATTTGTCCGACTGGCCCTGGAGAATGGGTAGGTTTCAGTGCCAAAAGATGTCCCTACAGGGCAAACTTTAGTCAAGAAAAACAAAGTTCTGTTCTGATAGGTGGCACCAAAAAAATTGACTTACAGATTGCATACGTTGATCATCCAAACCATTAAAACCACCATCCTGAAATTATGTAGGCTCCCCTTTTACCACGAAAACAGCTCTGGCCTTTTAAGACATGGACTCCACAAGACCTCAGAAGGTGTCCTAGGTTATCTGGCAACAAAACATTAGAATGAGAACCTTTAAGTCACACTACGTATTTTGAACTGCCTTGTTCCTATAGGGCATCCTTCTGCCAACCTTCTCTCAAATAATTAACGCACCCAGCCATCCACCTGTTCTAAAACATGATTTGTCAGACCAGGATACCTTCTTCCTTTGCTCCATGGTCCAGTTCTGATGCT
The DNA here is from genome assembly GCF_032062135.1 of Pyxicephalus adspersus. Lineage (NCBI taxonomy): Eukaryota > Metazoa > Chordata > Amphibia > Anura > Pyxicephalidae > Pyxicephalus > Pyxicephalus adspersus. The sequence goes on from NC_092859.1 coordinate 8,135,719, forward strand.
TATGTGCCTGTTGTAGGTCACTTTCAGCAGTGGACAGGGTTGAGCATGGGCACTCTGGTCTGTGTCTACACAACCTAATTTTTGTTGAACATTTAGTATTTAGGGAACTTGAGTTACTCTCTTTTGTGGGGTTTGAACCAGGTGGGTAAGCCTTCCAACCCGTTACACACATCAATGAACCTTCCCTGGACCACTTTTTGATAGGTAATAACCACTGCATAATATTAACAACCCAAAAACTCCACCAAATTTGGTGTTCTATCCATCACAACTTGGACCTGAGTCCCTCAGAACCTACACTTGCTAATGGTATGTTGCAAAAGAACTCAATATTACAGCGTTCTAACTACTCCTATTCAATCCAAATCTAAAAATAAATCGAAAATGTGGCCATAGATGCACTTTTACAGGGTATAACTGTATCTCTCATTTCCTACAGGGCAGACCTGGTCCCGGTGTATTGCTTTGGAGAGAATGACATCTATGAACAAGTTCGCTTCACTGAGGACTCCTGGGGCTGGAAGTTACAACTTCTCTTCCAGAAACATATAGGATTTGCCCCATGCCTTTTTAAAGGCACTGGGGTGTTTGGAGAAGGCAGTTGGGGTCTCAACCCATTCCCTCGACCCCTAACATCTGTAGGTAAGTATGTTATTTGCACTCTATAGGGCTCAATCTACAAGCATAAAGTAGGCTGGGGAGGGACAAAAATATAGAAAGAAGCTACAGGGCAGAAACATAAAGGCTGGACAGGTCAACAGAGAAGGAGGAAAAAACAGAGAATGAGCCTGGAAGGGGCAAAAAAAGGTAAACAACTGGAGAGGACAGAGATAGAAAGGATGTGGAAGAGAGCAGAAACATAAAAGGAGACTGAATGGGGCATAAAAAGATAGAAGACTGCAGAGGGCAGAAACAGATAAAAGAAGGTCGATAGGTCAGAAAAAAAAATCTGCATAGAAAAGGAAAAGAGTAAGAGGCTGTACAGGGCAGAAACCTACACGAAGGCTGGAGAAAGGTGCAATAGATGAATATATGAAAAAGCAAAATCAGAGAAAGCTGTAGACAGCAGATTTTGGAGAAGGAAGGCCGTAAAGAGCAGATTTTAGAGAAGGGAGGCTGTAGAGAGCAGATTTTGGAGAAGGAAGGCCGTATAGAGCAGATTTTAGAGAAGGAGGCTGTAGAGAGCAAATGTTGGAGAAGGAAGGCTGTAGAGAGCAGATTTTAGAGAAGGTAGGCTGTAGAGAGCAGATCCTTCTGACAGGCATCTTTATTACCCAACCCTTTCCCCTAAGTCTTACTCCTTCAGCTGCATTCCCTGTCATGGTGTAAGCATTGGTAGCAATCCCTATCCTGCCCACAAGCTGGTTCTGTGTTAAAAAATGAGACATACTGATGATATCATCTCAGGCTGGACAAAGTCACCAATTGGAGGTCAAGTAAGAGGCTGTACAGGGCAGAAACCTACACGAAGGCTGGAGAAAGGTGCAATAGATGAATATATGAAAAAGCAAAATCAGAGAAAGCTGTAGACAGCAGATTTTGGAGAAGGAAGGCCGTAAAGAGCAGATTTTAGAGAAGGGAGGCTGTAGAGAGCAGATTTTGGAGAAGGAAGGCCGTATAGAGCAGATTTTAGAGAAGGAGGCTGTAGAGAGCAAATGTTGGAGAAGGAAGGCTGTAGAGAGCAGATTTTAGAGAAGGTAGGCTGTAGAGAGCAGATCCTTCTGACAGGCATCTTTATTACCCAACCCTTTCCCCTAAGTCTTACTCCTTCAGCTGCATTCCCTGTCATGGTGTAAGCATTGGTAGCAATCCCTATCCTGCCCACAAGCTGGTTCTGTGTTAAAAAATGAGACATACTGATGATATCATCTCAGGCTGGACAAAGTCACCAATTGGAGGTCACAGGCATCCTCGCTAAAACATGAGCTATCAAATGGCATTGCCAATATGCTGAATGTACAGGTGACTGGGACTCTTTAAAGAAGTCAGCATTTTTTAAATGTTTAAAACAATATGTGCAAAAAAAAGGCATGGGAGGCAGAATCATTTTTGCTTTGCTACAAAATGCTGTGCAGAGTGGAAAACTGACATATTCTGCAATATCCATTATTAGGATATTGTGCAAGGCTTATATATACGTGATCTTCTGGGGGATGTATAGGTGGGGTATTTTGCAGGATCCGTTGGTGAGATATGCTGCCAATATGATGTAGACTTGTGGTATGTCTGGATGAGATGTTCTGCAGTTTTTTGTGATGTGTCTGTGTGAGATGTTCTGCAGTTTTTTTGTGATGTGTCTGTGTGAGATACTCTGCAGGTACCTGTGTTGTATCGGGGTGAGATGCCCGGCAGGTCCCTATGATGTATCTGGGTGGGATGCTCTGCAGGTGCCTGTGATGTATTTGGGTGAGATGCTCTACAGGTGCCCGTGATAACTCTGGGTGAGATGTTCTGCATGTGCCTGTGATGTATCTGGGTGAGATGTTCTGCATGTGCCTGTGATGTATCTGGGTGAGATGTACTGCAGGTGCCTGTGATGTATCTGGGTGAGATGCTCTGCAGGTGCCTGTGATGTATCTGGGTGAGATGCTCTGCAGGTACCTGTGATGTATCGGGGTGAAATGCCGGGCAGATCCCTGTGATGTATCGGGGTGAGATTTCAGATTGTCTGGGTATGAGGTGTACAGTACCTCTGCAGTGACGTGTGCAGGTGATACCTAGCAGGTAAAATTCCAGGGTATGTTAACAGAATCCCCAGACTGTAAGTCATCAGGTTACACAGATAGTACAAGAGCCATAGAGAGCTATATATAGAGCACAATGTCACCAAGGAGAGAGATAGGGGGCTATATATAGAGAGCAATGTGACAGACACAGAAAAGACAGAGACAGCAAGAGACAGAGGCAGAGGAGGGGCAGAGAGAAGGAGAGACAGGGACAGAGAGGCAGAGATGGGGGCTATATATACAGTACAAAGTGACAGACACAGAGGGAACAGACAGCAAAAAAAAGGGACAGAGGAGGTACAGAGAGAAGGAGACACAGGGACATATTAGGGAGAGATGGGAAGCTATATATAAAGCACAATGTGACAGACACACAGAGGACAGAGACAGCAAGAGACAGGAACAAATGAGCAAAAGCGTGAAGAGGGAGGGAGCATTCAGAGAACAACAAAACGAAAGAGACAGCTATATCACCTGACCAGGGATAAAGACTTGGATAAATAGAGGATAAGAGAAAAAGAAAACAAAAAAGACAAATAGCAAGAAATACTAAAAGAGAGAAAAGAGAGAGAAGAGAGGGATGATGAAAGGCCTGAGAGAGAAGAGAGTTAAAAATCAGAGACAGAGAGCAGAGAAAGGACAGGAACATTGAATAAAAGAAATGGATGGATCAGAGACATAAAAGAGATAAAAGAGGAGTGTGAATGAGAAATAGAGAGGGAGAAAGGAGAGGAGAAAGAATCAGAAACATAGAAAGAAGAAGGTGAGAAGAGACGATGACTACTAAGAGAACAGAAGAGAAAGGAAGGTTCGGAGACATGCAGGAGAGGAAAGAGAGGAATAGTGCAGAGTAAAAGTGGGATACTTAAAATAGAGATGAGAAAAGAATGGAGCAGAGACATAGAAAGAAGAGAGTGAGATGAGATAAAGACTACTAGTAGAAGAGAAAAAGAGATAAGAGAAGAGAAGAGAGGAAAAGAGAAAGGATGGTTCAGAGACAGGCAGGAGAGGAAAGAGAGGAATAGTGCAGAGTCAAGGTGGGATAGAAGAGAGTGAGAAGAGACGAACACTACTAGTAAAAGGAAAGAAGAGAAAAGAGAAGAAAAGAGAATAGAAGAGAAAGGATAGTTCAGAGACATGCAGGACAGAGAAAGAAGAGAGTGAGAAGAGACAAACACTACTAGTAGAAGAGAAGAATAGATAAGAGAAGAGAAGAAAAGAGAATAGAAGAGAAAGGATGTTCAGAGACATACAATAGAGAGGAGAGAGGGACAGAGCAGAAACATAGAAAGAAGAGAGTATGAAGAGATGAAGACTACTAGTAGAAGAGAAGAAGAGAAAAGAGAAGAGAAGAGAGGAAAAGAGAAAGGATGTTCAGAGACATGTAGGAGAGGAAAGAGAGGAATAGTGCAGAGTCAAGGTGGGATACTTACAATAGAGAGGAGAGAGGGACCGAGCAGAGACATAGAAAGAAGAGAGTGAGATGAGACAAAGACTACTAGTAGAGGAGAAGAAGAGATAAGAGAAGAGAAAGAATAGTTCAGAGACATGCAAGAGAGGAAAGACAGGAATAGTGCAGTCAAGCTGGGATACTTAGAATAGAGAGAAGAGAGGGACAAAGCAGAGACATAGAAAGAAGAGAGTGAGATGAGACGAAGACTACTAGTAAAGAGAATAAGAGATAAGAGAAGAGAAGGTAAAGGATGGTTCAGAGACATGCAGGCGAGGAAAGAGAGGAATAGTGCAGAGTCAAGGTGGGATACTTAGAATAGAGAGAAGAGAGGGATGGAGCAGAGATATAGAAAGAAGAGAGTGAGAAGAGAAGAAACCTACTAGTAGAAGAGAAGAGATAAGTAAAGAGAAGAGAAAGGATGGTTGAGAGACATGCAGGAGAGGAAAGAGAGGAATAGTGCAGAGTCAAGGTGGGATACTTACAATAGAGAGGAGAGAGGGATGGATCAGAAACATAGAAAGAAGAGAGTGAGAAGAGACAAACACTACTAGTAGAAGAGAAGAAGAGATAAGAGAAGAGAAGAAAAGAGAAGAGAAGGGAAAGGATGGTTCAGAGACATTCAGGAGAGGAAAGAGAGGAATAGTGCAGAGTCAAGGTGGGATACTTAAAATAGAGAGGAGAGAGGGACAGAGCAGAGACATAGAAAGAAGAGAGTGAGAAGAGATGAAGACTACTAGTAAAGAGAAGAAGAGATAAGAGAAGAGGCGATAAGAGAAGATAAAGGATGGTTCAGAAACATGCAGGAGAGGAAAGAGAGGAATAGTGCAGAGTCAAGGAGGGATACTTAAAATAAAGAGAGGGACGGAGCAGAGACAAAGAAAGAAGAGAGTGGGAAGAGACGAAGACTACTAGTAGAAGAGAAGAAGAGATAAGAGAAGAGAAATGATGGTTCAGTGACATACAGGAGAGGAAAGAGAGGAATAGTGCAGAGTGAAGGTGGGATACTTAGAATAGAGAGAAGAGAGGGATGCATCAGAGACATAGTGGAGAAAAGACAGTGATGGAGCAGATAGTTGGAGCAGAGAGAAGAAAGTGATGGAGCAGAGACATGGAGGAAAGATGAATGTAGCAAAAACATATTGGAGAGAGGAATGGGTGATGAATCAGACATGGGGAAATGATATATAAATATGTATATAGTACCAGTTACTAAATTATAGAATAATGTTGAAGACATCCAACTATGAAGGAACATGTTGTTTTATATTTAAGATTATTTAGAGTGGTCACCTTTTGCTTCGATGACAGCTTTGCAGTCCTGGTATTTACTCAGTCAGCTTCATGAAGTAGTCATCTGGATTGGTTTTCCATCAGTCCTGAAGGGGTTCTCCGAAGTGATTAGTACTTGTTGGCTGCTTTGCCTTCACTCTGCGGTCAACACAACCAATCCATCTTAGTTGGATTGAGATAATGGAGACTAGGTCATCAGACACAGCACTCCATCACTCTTCTTCTTGGTCTTCTTGGCCCTCAACTAGTCTGGAGGTGTGTTTGGGGCCTGTCTTCTTGAATTCTTCTGGAATTTTGAATAAATCACCAGGTAACTATGGACTCATCAGAGTTTAGACTTCCACTGGTCTAATTTCCATTCCTTGTATTTCTCAGGCCAAGCAGTTTTCTTGTTGTTGTTCCTCAGTAGTGGCTTCTTTGCAGCAATTCAACCATGAAATTCCGATTCATGCAGTTTCCTCTGAATAGTTGATGCTGAGATGTGCCTGCGTCTTGAACTCTTTGAAGCATTCATGTGGGGCTATTTTAATTTTCTGAGGCTGGTAAATCTAATGAATTTATTTTCTGCAGCAGAGGTAACCCTTGGTCCTTCTTTTCTGGGACAGTCTTCACGGAAGGCAGTTTCATCATAGTGTTTGATCCAGACTGCATTTCAGGCTACATTCAAAGTTACAAAAATTTCCCAGATTGACACCTTTGTGTGTTACAGTAATGCTGGGATATAGTTTCTCTTTACTTAGTTGAGTGGTTCCTGTCATATTATGGAGTGGTACAATAGTTGAATAGGGTTATTCACTGCATAGTACTGTGCCAACCTTTCCTCTGCGCTATACAATGAATGGTCCCACACACATTAAGAAGGCAAGAATTAGGAGGACCATTCCAGGTGATTAGCTCATGAATCTGATTGAGGAATTATGTATTGGGTGTCTGTGCCCTTATACCTATGTATTGGGTGTATGTACCCTTATACCTATGTATTGGGTGTCTGTGCCCTTATGTCTATGTAGTGGGTGTATGTACCCTTATATCTATGTATTGGGTATTTGTACCCTTATACCTATGTATTGGGTGTATGTGCCCCCTATATCTTTGTATTGGGTGTCTGTGCCCTGATTTCTGTGTATTAGGTGGCCGTGTTATAATGTCTTCTCCTTGCTATCTTCTACTACGTGGCTGTGTCCTGGTATTCATGCATTGGGTGGTTGTGTCCTGGCACCTGTGTATTAAGCACTTGTGTTCCTGTATTTGTGTAGTGGGTGGCTGTGTTCTGGTATAAGTACTTCAGGTGTCCTGATGTATTTTCCTTGGTATCCATTGGGTTTCTGTACCCCGGTATCCATGTATTGGGTGGTTGTACCCTGATTTCTGTGTATTGGGTAGCTGTACCCTGAGGTCTTTTCCTTGGTATCTTCTATTAGGTTTCTGTGCCCTGATTTTGTGTATTCTGTGTCCTGGTATCTGTGTATTAGGCAGTTGTGTCTCTATATCTGTGTATTGTGTAGCTGTTCCCTGGTATATGTGCATTAGAAAATGTCAAGATGCCTTTATGTTAGATTTCGGTGCCTTGGTGCAAAGGAGATGGCTCTGTCCTCATTTCTCTTCATTCTAAAATGCCTGCGCTCTGCTATCTGTGTATTACAAGTGCCTGTATATAGGACAATGCTGCTACAGTGCATGAAATGGTGATTTTTTCCCAGAATCTTCCATGTATTAGACATGTCAGTGTTGTGATATCTGTGTATTAGAGCTGTCTTTCTCTGTTGGGTCCTTGGGGCCCCTAATTATTAGGAGATCTCCAGTTTAGAAACAGTTACTTCTAAAATGAAATTATTGGTGGTGTGAATGCAGTGACCGCCTGTGTATTAGAGACATCTGTGCCTTGATATCTGTGTATTGGAGATGTCTGTGTCCTGATATCTATGTATTAGAGACATCTGTGCTTTGATATCTATGTATAGGAGATGTCTCTGTCCTGATATCCGTGTATTAGGTCTATGTCCTGATCTCTGTATATTAGGAGCCTGGGTCCATCAGTTACCCCTAACTGTCATGATTGTTCTGATTGTCCTCTAGGATGCTTTGTGATTGGCTGACCTTCAGATTTGTGTGTGATGTCTATGACTAGCCCAGTCTGTGTATTGGGACACCATCCTCTGGTAACTGTGTATTAGTAGCATGTATGGGGGTTATTAAATCCTTGTATTAGGATATACAGGTTGGGTTTTGATACTTGGACAGTCCGTCGGTTTGGTGGTTTAATATATGATGAGGTGGTACAAGGTGAACCCTCTAGCAGCCATTGAGAACTCATCTTTTAAAGGTTCAGCCCCCTAAAGGGGTAACCAGTCCCCTAAATCCCCCAACCAAAAACTGTAGAACTCCTAAATATATAATTCTCCCTGGTGTGATTACAATGACTCCATCACGGTGCTTCAATATGGCATCCAGCTCCATGGCAGTGGCTGAGTCGGACCTGTAGATGCCGACAGAATGGTGGCCATTGGCTGAATTGGGAGAGGCAGGCTTTCCTCACAATTTCTATATAGCCAAGTTTGTAGTCACCTGACCGACTCACCACTATGAGATGTAGGACGTCTTGGCAAAACTATGGCCATTGATTTAGAGTTGCCCTCCAGGTGGCTATAAAAGGCCTCACTCTTCTTCATTTTGGGATGGGGTTGCTTGGATCTTTGCCTATTTAGCCAAAAAAACATTTGTAATGTTGGATGAGAAGACCTGGCTGGTCATTGGTGTTCCAATTCATTTCAAAGATGTTTGGTTGAGGTTAGGGTTATGTGTAGACCACTCAAGTTTCTCCAGAGAAAACTCATCCAACCATGTCTTTATGGATCTGGCTTTGAGTACGGGTCACCATTGTGGTGGAACAGTAAAGGGCCTTCATCATTCTGTTAATGGCTATGTCAGGCTTAGCATATGACTGGCCCTGAATAGGCATACCAGGTGTTTACACCTGGATGCTACTTTACTGACCAGATCAGCTAAGTTTATGCCTAAATGGAGCCACCACCCAATCAAAAAGCTTCCATAGACTCTGGGTCTCCCTAACAGGTCCACAGTATGAGTGAATCCCTGAGGATCAAATGAAATATTTTCATCTCTAATAAGGTTGAGGTCAGAGCTCTGTGAAGGACACTCAAGTTCCTCTAGAACAAAGTCATCCAACCATATCCTTATGGACCTGGCTTTGTATATGGGGCACCATCATGGTGGAACAGAAAATGGTCTTTACCAACCTGTTTTCCCAAGGACAGAAGACCACAAATGTCACTGGAAACATCAGAACTCCGTAATTTGGGGTGTCGTCCAATTTTGCCACAAATTCTAAACAGTTGGTTGTCCATTGAACTGACCGGATCTGGGGAATTTTAAATTTTGTAAAATTATCATGAACTAATTGGGTTGTCCAACATGTAGCTCTAAGCAATGTGACCCCTTTGCTGATTGGCTCCTCCAGTTGATCCAAGGTGTTTCATGAACTGTTAAAGGAGTATGTTACATTTCCCTTCTAGTGAAGTGCTCAAGTTGGTTGACTTCCCTTCCCCCCATCAGTGACCTCTTCCCATTTTTGCTTTTGATCAATGAATACATGGGTCAATAGGTACCATGTCACCCTATTTCCTAAATTGGCGTAATTATTCATAGTCATGTGGTTCATTCAATGTGAACTGGTTTAAGGGTTCAGGGGAACCTCTTGACCTTCACAAGTTCACTTCCACTTGGAGATACACTGCACATAATCTATCCAGCAGTAGGTTTTGCTTTGACAAATGTAACGAGAGGTATGGTTGTTAATAACAATACACTTCTCCTAATCGCTGCTAAAATCACCCAGGTTCTCCCATGCAAATCTATCTTCTACAGTCTTTTTTTAAATCAAGCATATTGTATGTCATTTTTTAAACCAGCCATTCTCAACCCGGGATTTGTGGATTCTTAAAGCTTCTCCAAGGGTTGTTTAGGGTTCCTCGAACTGCGGCTGATTGATCCCCGATTTGATGATCCCAGCAAAGTTCTGGGGTCAACTCCACTTGGTTGATCCAACTCCAGTACTATTCTTTGGTGTCTATAAAGTGGTGTTTTAACCCCCTGATCCACATGCTGAAAAAACATGCTGAAAGTGGTAACCCCAAGCCACACTCCGGGTAGCTAAAAACATAAAAAAAACACTTACCTGGTCCCATTGGCGTCCTCCAGCGTCCTGCCCATCCTCTGGATGCATCCTTTTCCTCCGATCTTCCCCCGGTGAGTGCACTGACGTTCCCCGTGAGTTCCCGGTGACGTTGGTGCATGCCTCAGTGCGTGTGGGACCGCGGCGGGAAATTCAAATTATTTTGTATTGGATTCAATATAAAATAACTGTATTAAATCAAATACAAAGTAATGAATATATTATTTATATATATTAATTATATATTATACATGCTACTGTACAGTCATATTAAAGGTTTCAGTATTTTTGTGCACCCTTGTTTTAACATATTTTTGTGTTTTTTTACTTAAAGTTTATGAATAAATTTATTAAATATTGGACATATTTCGGTGAGTTATGCCTAAGATTTATAGGCCTACAATGTAAAATAAATTTCCATGCAAAACAATGTACCGCTTTTGGCATAAAAATACGGACAGAATTAGACCACCAGGGAGGCTAGCCACCATTGTAGAAGACATTTTTCCCACTGGCCACCAAATTAGGGGACTTTTCTTCCCATTGAATCCCACTCTCTGGCCATTGGGAAAAATTTCACCCTCACAGATACCCAAAAAGATCATTGGTGTCACTTAAACTGACCTGAGAGTCACAAATTGCTCAAGGAAACACCACGTAAGGCTACGTACACACATGTAATAAACCATTATTCCCGATTATTTTGAAAGATCGTATTGTGCACAATTCTGTGCATGCTGAAAAGATACGATCGTTCAAATATAATCCACCAATAATGTACACACACTAGATACGATCGTTTGAATGATGCAGGAAGTGACATGTACAGGAGAAAGTGTACTGTAGAACCATCCAAGATCACTGAAGGACCGTACACACAATACATAGCGAACAATCGCCACCCAATTAGATCCACCGGGATGGTCGTTCGTTTCCAGCGACATTCCTTGTTCATCTGCGTCATTGGCCAGTCATTGTGCACTTTTTTTTGTTATTAATTATCGGACGATCGGTCGTTAGTCGTTCGTTTCCAACGATAATTATTGCATTAAGGTTGTATCCTTATCATTTCCTATACAGTGAACTGAAGTCAGAAACATTGTTATCAACTTGTCCAGCTAATGTATAGTGAACTACAGAACTCTTCCCTATGCTGTAAACATAAGGACAATTTTTTTGTCAGTCTAATACACTTGTGAAGTTAAGCCACATACACACTTGCAATTATAGTAGTTGGAAATGATACTTTCCAACGACTAAGCACTTTACGATGCATGAACAGCGCTGTGTAATATGTTGGCGCTATATAAATCCTGTTTATTATTTATAATAACAATATTAATAATAATGAATGATGCTGTACATACAGCACCATTCTGCTCTATGCAGAGGCGAGGGGGAGAGAGACGGAGCGGCACCCCATTGCGCGCTATTCCCCTTCACTTGCATTACGAGCGTTCGTCGTTCATCGTCCGTGGATCCACCAGGACGGTCGCTCGGAGGATGAACGACGGGCGCTGTACACACTTCAGATTCTCGTCCAATATGAGCCCTGTGCCGATACTCGTGCGAGAACCATTGTAAGTGAGTACGTAGCTTTAGGGTGACAATGCTACTCCTCCATAACAATTCTTATCTCTACCTCACTTGGTCCCGTTTGGTAAAATATTTGCACTTCCCAGTTTTTTACTTCCAGTGTATTCATTATGAAGGATTCCCATCATGCCTGTATTGAATTCCTGGGTGTGTACACCTGCTATGACCATTATCGGGCTCTCCTACCATCGCTGTCCTCAGTCCCCAGCTGTGCACGTTTGCTTTGCTTTTTTATAAGGGTCTCCTACCATCCCTGCAATACCTTTTATAAGGGTTTCCTATCATTCCTATGCTGAGTCCCTTGTTCTGCACACTTGCTGTGCCCTTTTATAGGGATCTTCTACCATTCCTATGCCCATTATGAATAGTTCCCACCTTCCCTGCTGGAATTATTTTACATGATTAGGAATGTAAAATGGGGGGCTGAGACATACAAAAGTGAGAACACATAAAACTTTATATAGGAGTCATAGGAAGAGAGTCAGCAATACAAGAGGCTAGGAGTTGACTTAGCCCACCAGGTTCCATTGTAGTAGAGCACACAAAGTAATAGAAGGGTTAATATTTAATCTGCAGAGGTCATGGTTAGCATATGAATAAGCCATGCAATCACATCTGGATGCTAAGGCTATGCACACTGATTATCGAACGAGAACAATTGCATGTGTCTACCCAGCCAAATTCACTGATGAGATCAGCTAAGGATACGTACACACTTGCAATGATTCTCATCCGATGGCTCAGGGCTGATATTGGACGAGAATGTGGCATGTGTACAGCGCCCGTCATCCATCGTCCGAATGACCGTCCTGGCGGATCCACGGACGATCGATGACAAATGAACATAATGTAAGGGAAGTGGGAAAGAGCACAGCGAGGTGCCATCCCGTCGGTCACCCCCTTCCCTCTGTATAGAACAGAACGGTCCTGTATGTACAGCACTCGTTTATGCATCGTGCAGTCGTTTGTCGTTGGAAAGGATCGTGAAAGATCATTTCCAATGACAATTATTGCATGTAGCCTAAAGCTGCATACACACGTGCAATTATAATCATTGGAAAGGATGTTTCACAATCCTTTCCAACGACTCAGCACTGCACGATGCATCAACGAGCTCTGTACATACAGCACTGTTCTGCTCTATGGAAAGGGGAGGGGGAGAACGATGGAGCAGCACCCTGCTGCGCGCTCTCCCTCTTCCCTTGCATTAGGATCGTTCGACGTCCATCATCAGTGGATCCACCAGGACAGTCGTTCGGAAGATGGATGATGGGTGCTGTACACACGCCAGATTCTCGTCCAATATCGGCCCTGAGTCGATTATTGGGCGAGAACCATTGGGCGTGTGTACGTAGCTTAAGTCCAGGCCTAGATAAGGCCACCAGTTGTCACCTCAATCAAAGGCTTCCTCAGACTTTGTGTCTTCTGAACAAGCAGAAGGAAATTGGTCCCTGTACATGTAGACTCTGTACATGCAGTATCAATCATTTCTTGAGGATCAAAGAGTAAATTTTCATCTGTAGTAATGAAAGTAATTACCTTTTATTGAGTACATTGTACAGTACTAATGGACAACAAAAAGTCTGCACCAACCATACAAAGCCACATACAGACTGACAAAATGCTTGTATTGGCATCATGATCAGCAGTTGCATGGTGTTCGGGTTTGTTGGGATCAGGACCACACACTGGTATTAGAGGTCCTGCTTTTGGCTTAGTCAGCAGAACACCTGGTCCATATAGCCCTATTGGCTTGTTAGCTCAGGACCATATCACTTTATAAGGGACACCATCCATCCAAAGTTCATTGGACAACCAGGGGGTGACCTCCCACCACGCCTTGGTCTATAGGTGATTGAGTAAGCAGGAGATGATTTCCAACCATCCTTGGTGAATGGGTGAGCAAGTGGTGACCTCCTACTATGCCTTGGTCCATAGACAATTGGCAAGCAGGAGGTGACCTTCTACTGTCCCTGGGTCCATAGGTGATTGGGGGAGCAGAAAATGACCTACCACCATCTTTGGGTACATACAAATTGGGTAAGCAGGAGGTCTCTGCTCACCATCCCTGGATACATAGAGGTTGGGGGAGCATGAGGTGACTTCCCGCCATATCTGGCTACATCAATGGTTGGGGAAGCAGGAGGTGACTTCCCACCATCCCTGGGTCCATAGCTGATTGGGGAAGCAGGAGATGACCTCCCACCATACCTGGGTCCATAGCTGATTGGGGGAGCAGGAGATGACCTCCCACCATACCTGGGTCCATAGCTGATAGGGGGAGCAGGAGATGACCTCCAACCATCACTGGGTGCATAACTGATTGGGTGAGCAGGAGATGTCCTCTCACCATCCCCGGATGCATACCTGATTGGGCAAGCAGGAGAAGACCTCCTACCATCACTGGGTGCATAACTGATTGGGTGAGCAGGAGATGACCTCCCACCATTCCTAAATCCATAGCAGATTGGGGGAGTAGAGGATGTCCTCTCACCATCACTGGGTGCATAACTGATTGTGTGAGCAGCATATGACCTCCTACCATCCCTGAGTCCATAGCTGGTTGGGGGAGTGGGGGATGTCATTTCACCATCCCTGGGTCCATTATTTCATATCCACCTATACCTATATCCTACCTATATATTCCACCTATTGGATAATTAAATAAAAATAATTTATTGGTCTTCTGAGTACATAGCCATGATTGCCTGACAGCTCAGTCCGCAAATAATTTGCAAGTGGTGGAAGTATTGTGTCTGGTCTGTGTAGGCAGTGAATAGTGCTTAGGGTTCCAGCTCATAGGATAACTAGGGGGAATCTTGTGTGGGAAAACCACCTAGCTGTTCCTGAGAGTCTCCCTCTAGTGGCAGTAGGTGGTACTTCAGGCTAAGATTCCTGTCCTATAGTAGTGTGTTACTCAGTGAGTCAGTTCTTTGTCCCTGTCCCTCTTCCAACTCACCAGGGACCCCTTTTCATGACATTCATCCATACCTAAAATATTAATTGGGCCAAATGGGCCACTTAGGGATTCAGCTGCAAATGAGTCCACCAAGCGGCATATAAAACAAGACAAGGCAATGCATTGGTGTGATCAGGTCCTGTAGGAAGGCATTTCTTTTTCTACGGATTTTACTGCATTGGAGCATGTGACAGTCAGCGTGTCCAAACCCAGCACTAGACTCTACACTGCCGCCTGGTGTCCACTGTCTAGATTGCAGATTTGCAAAAATTGAATTTAAATGTAGAGGGGATTAAACTTTCAAAAATTCCTTTCTTAGGTTATTTTTCCCATAAGATTTGTCTTCACTGAGTGATTTACCCTTACCGTTCGCTTACCGGTGTAAGGACCACCATAAAAACCATTAAGATTACTATGGAGCCCTGGGTGCCTGCAGTGCCTAATTTTCCCTGCAGAATTTGCCTCTCCCATACTTGCTAATAGCCTGGCACCTCAGATTGCTATCTACCTCTGGATCATGGTCATGGATAGGAAGGGTGCTATGCTTTGCTGCCAACCCTGAAGGGGGATGGGGACACTAGAGTGGGTACAATAAGGCCAAGACTATACTTGAGGGTAATATAGCAGGAGCCAAATATTGTGGAACCCCACATGGAACCCCAGGTCAATGCAAATATGTGAAGCTCCTAGTGCAGTAACCCCAAAGACATTGCTGGGAATGCCATATTGCATGCATTGGCCTGGCTGAAACCTCCTGTGCAGACCACTGTCAGAGACAACAAGCCGATTCCAGAGGATGGGGTTTCTGCAAAACCCTGCATGAAAATCAATTGCTGTTACCATAGTTTCAAAGAAAGGAATTTTATTATTTGTCTGTTACAAAAAAGAACACAGGTGGCTGAAATGCAGAGACTGTTTTCTTTAAATGTTAATTGCAAAAATAACACTTGCACAAACTTTATTTTTAGGATAAAAAATAGATTATTTAATTAATTGCAGGAATAATGGAGTGATGTGTGCTGTACCCCCTCCCACTCCTCTCCATTTAATTCCAGTCCTTCTGGCTGCTCTCACACCTCATTATTCAGTGTGATCCTTGTGATCGCTCCAAACACACCACAGGCCTGAGTCACCATTCATTAATTGCTGGCTGTGGTAGGGACTATCATCCCATCGCTCCTCCGGAAGATTTGTGTTGGTGGCCAATTTGTGGGGCGATCGTCTATTTGTAATTAGGAGGAAGTTAAATTTAGAGTTTAAGAATTGATATGAGGAAAGCCGCTGCTGTAGCTGGAGGTCTTTAATGTAACCAATAAGTTCCTTCCTTCCATCTTATCCCTCTTTCTTCCCTTCTTTATATTCCCTCCTCCTCTCCCTTTCTCCCTCTCTATCCTTTGCCCCCTCCTCTGTTCTAACCTTTATCTCTTTGTCCTTCTGTCTCTCTTCTTTTCTAACCATCTCTCTCTTACCTTTCATCTTCCTCTCTGTCTCTCCATCTTTCACTAACCCCTTCTTCCTCTTTTTATCCTTCTCTATTCTCTCTTCATCTTTCTCTCTATCTTTCTCTTTATCTTGCTCCCCTCTCCATTCTTTGCCCCCTTTCTTTCTTTCTTTCTCTTTCCTTTATCCCCATTTCTCTCTCCCTCTTTTTTCTCTTCCTTTCTCTTCATATTTCTCTCTCCCCTCTCCATTTTTTATTCCCTTTCTTTTTCCCTCTTCCTCCTCTTTCCCCCATTCCCTCCTTTCATCTTCTTCTCTGTCCCTTCCCATCCTTTGCCCCATCCTCTCTCTCAAATTTTCATCCTTTTTTCCCCATCCTCTCCTTGTCTCTCTTACCCTCTCCTTCCTCTACCCCTTGTCTCCTATTTCACACTTTCTTTTTCTCTCACCTCTCTCCTTCTTTTATCCTTTGTCCCCCTTTTATTCATCTTTCACCCCCTCTCTCACACTTTTTTTCTCTCCGTCTTTCCTTTTAGTCTCCCTTCCCTCTTACCCATTCCTTATTTCCTTATTCTCTCTCTCTCTCTCTCTCTTTTCTCTCTCTTCCTCCTTCTTCTTCCTTCTTCTCTCTGTTCTCTCTCCATCAACCCTTTCTTCCCCTTCATCTCTGTGTTTCGGTCTCATGGTCTCACTCTATTTCCTCTCCTTCTCTCTTCTTTTCTCTGTTGTATCTTCTCTCCTCCTTCTCCTGGTCTATCTATCTATCTATCTATCTATCTATCTATCTATCATCTATCTATCTATCTATCTATCTATCTATCTATCTTTTCTTCTTCCTCCTCTCTCTCCTCTTTGCTTCTGTATCTTTCTCTCTCTCAAATCTCTCCTGCTCTCTCATTTCTTCCTCCTCCTCTTCCTTTCTCTAGCCTGAAGCCGTGACCCACTTACGGTGTTTTACATAAAAATATGACTGGATGGGAATTACAGATCACAGAGGCATACTGCATATAGTTCAGAGAAAGAGAGAAATAATTATGCCATAGATGCCGGCTCATCAATAAATGGCACATGTACATCAGGTGGTAGCTCTGATGGGTTCCCAGGTTATGTCTACATTTTAAATGAAACACACTATAACAGTTCAGAAAAAAAGAGAAAGCATTGTGACGGATAAATAGCCTACTCACTAAGCTGCTATTCTTTTTACTGTCCCCTCATAGATGGGGAGCTAGGGGTTAGAAAAGACCTGGGTTCAGAGGAAGAAAATTGAATGATGTTGGTTATCAGACTGAGGGCATCTAGTGGCAGATAAAAATAATGCAAGGAAAATCTCTAATTGAAGCTGAATGTGGCAGCAAAAGTTACATTTAGTATTTTAAATATTAATCTTTTTTTCTTGTTATTTTTGGCTGGAGTTAATACCCTACATACCCTTACATATAGTGTACAACAGGCAAACATTCGATCTTCATTCAGTGCCTACAGATAAAGATGATACACTTTAATAAATGATACATAAAGCAATCATGGTTTTTTCATTGTCCCAATCTAAATGCACTGCATGAACATACAGATGTGTCAGGTGAAACAAGTAAGTACACTCCCTACCACCACTTATTGTGTCACCAGAATAAGATTAAAAGAGCTGCAAGAAAGAAGATTGTTCTTCTTCCCTCTCCTGGCTATGTCATCCAATCTTGCACTGCACAGGTGCGAGATTGGTGATGTAGCCTCCTCTAAAGAGGAAAAAATAGAGCCGATCTTACTGCGCATGCCCTCAGTGTAGGAAAATTCCCCCTCTGCCCATGCCTAATCTCGAGCATGCATAGAAGGAGCAGCCAGGAGCCTCCCGGGATGCGTGACGTAGGTATCCTGGGAGGCTCTGTGCTCCCAAGACAGAAAGGGGAGGTGCTTCAACCTTTTTTTATAAAAAAAAAAAAGTGTGTTGCAGTTAAATAAAAAAAGTAGTTTAAACTTTATATAAAAGGGTTGTCTACCTTTTTATGTAAAGTAAAAACTTTGAGTTTAGGCCTGCTTTAAGAAGAATTTTAGGCTATCTGTCCAAGTGGAGTAAATCTACCAAGGAATACCACCAAGAATATATGAAGGGTTATAGACTAGCTTAGTCAAAGTCCTGATTTAAATCCCATTGAAATGCTGTAGGTGAAAAATAAATCAACTTTTAATGTAAAGAAAATATATTGCAACTCATAAAATTTTGTATGGAGAAATGAACAAAAATTTAAAGTGTTGAGCAAATTTTTTGCTAAAGGGGGCAATGCTATTTTCTATACTTATCTTTTCCACAGTGAACCATTGCATCTATTAATAGGAAAAGGTGAAGTTTACATGTGGTTTTTATGCAAATATATCACCTTCACCTGTAGGCATTGTTAGAATTAAAAAAAAACTGCCTGTTGAAATAGTGAAATAGTAAAAAGTTGATATTTTCCATGACTTTCTTTTAGATAAAACTTCTTCATTGTCCCTATAGAGATCACTTTTGTAGTTCTGTAGCACGCTGGTGCTGGTGTTGCGTCACCTCCTCTTCATTCAGCCTTTCATAAAAGGATTAGGCATATGAGAGAGTTTTCAGTATGGAGAGTAAGGAAAAAGCTGGAAACACAACACCAAGAATGGTGTCCAATGGCACTGCAGCACTGATCTCCATCGGGAGCTCCTTCCTCGACTATCACCTGGGGCAGGGCCCCTCTTGTATTATTTAGTACAAGATACTAAAATGAGCTAACTAGTAGCCAAATTTTTTACCTCTATGACCAGGTAAAAGCAGAAAGAAGAGATAGTTTCAAGTTTTCTGAGCTATAAATTACCCTGTGACTACTCCAAAATATCCCCCACCTCCATCACCGCTAAAGTTATTTTCTTGAGTTAACTCCCGAACAGTTGGAGGTGGAAAGAGAAAGGAAACAAAGTAAAGATTTTATCATTTTTTCATGCTGCGCTTGTGCTGCTCTTTTATTCTTAACATGGTGGGCACCCCATTTGCGTGACCTCCATGTGACTTAGAGGGCCATTTATATTAGAAGTGCGTCAGATAGGTTTCCATCATCTCTCGTCTGGACTACGGTAACATCCTCCTCTCTGGTATTCCACTAACCCGACTCTCACCTCTAAAATCTATTATGAATGCTGCAGCCAGACTCATCCATCCTTCCCATCTACCTACCCCATACACAGCCTTCCCACCTACCTACCCCATACACAGCCTTCCCACCTACCTACCCCATACACAACCTTCCCACCTACCTACCCCACACACAGCCTTCCCACCTACCTACCCCATACACAACCTTCCTACCTACCTACCCCATACACAGCCTTCCCACCACTCCACTTCTGCTGCATCTCTTTGTAGTTCTTTTCATTGGCTTCCATTTCACCTGAGAATCAAATTCAAGCTCCTGTGCTTTGCCTTCAAATCTCCCCACAGTTCTTGTCCCATTTACATTTCTGACCTGGTAAACAAAAAAAAAAAAAAATACCCCCTAGCCGCTCTCTCTGCTCCTTCAATCACCTACCTTTGACTTCCTCACTCATAACCTCATCACACGCACTGCTCCAAGACTTTTTTAGAGCTGCCCCGACTCTCTGGAATGGTCTTCCTCGTCCTATTCGGCTTGCTGCTACTTTCTATTCATTTAAAAGAGCCCTCGAAACCCAACGCTTCAACCTCACCTACCCGTCTTCTTCTTTCTCCTAAACCCTCACTACTTCCCTCCATTTCATATCTCCCCTCCTATTGTGATACTTCACTCATCTCTTAGATTGTAAGCTCTTCTGGTCAGGGTCCTTTCCTTCTCCTGTGTCACTGTATGACTGTCATTTTCAACCCCTATTTAATGTACAGAGCTGCGTAATATGTTGGCGCTATATAAATACTATTTATTAATATTATTAATAATAATAATAAATTGGGTGCTGAGACCTCCTTAAAGCTTCTTCTAGACCAGCCCATGTTTACCTAGCTGTCAATAGTGAATAGGAGTTGTTTTTTTTGCAGATAATTATATATGGGAAGGGGGGGGTTAAAAAGATCCTCAAAGGGGCCCATTAGTGACCCTCATCTCTAAACAGACGCCCACAAAGCCATTGTTGCGGAGGGGCTGGGATGGGGATTATTTTTTCTCAACAAAGACTTGCTTAAAAGTGTTTAAATCTAGGTCTCCCTCTCTAATACAATGGACAATTTGGTTATGAAAGGCAAATGAGACACCACTTTCCTCCCTGATTCTAAATTTATCCGATTGCCTCTCAGAAAAGGAACATCATGTCCTGATTTTTCTGCTTTATATGATTTTGTGCAGCTGACAAACACGGTCATCTCACTTTTAGCATCAGCCTTTGAAAAGTTTAAGGTGCTCCAAGAATAAATTATTGCTGCTCTAAAGAAATAAAGTGCAAATGATTACATTGCAGCCCCCTTGTTCCTTTGGAACCAAATCCCTTGCACCCCTCATTCTTCCTTAAATGTCCCTCTCGTATACATTGGAGGACAAGAGGCAGGCATGCACCGGGCCACAGTATTCAAATTTATTTATTAGTACATCCAAGATAGGAGGTTCCATTTTTTTCAACAGGTAGCAGGGCAAAAAATAACTACTTAATTGTGAAATTTCAGATTTTCCTCAATTTATTATGGTTTTCTTGATTGTGACCATTGCCTAAATATTTAGTTCTTAAAAGTAGTCCAATCCAATCTCAGGAAGACGTATGGAAATGGTCAAGTAGTAGCATGAAAGCTAGAGCAAACAAAGGTTCACAGAATGTGTTGAGCAGAAGCAGGGATATCCTTGCATTGTAGATCCGCAGGTACAGCTTCCCCTCCAGCAGTAAAATAATGACTTCACAAAATCTCACTCTAAATTTGAAAAGATGTTCAGACCAAGGCAACAGTTCCTTGGATCTCACCCTGCAGATCTAAAGATATGTTGGACCTAGGTGGAGGAGTGCCTGGGAAATATACTGCTATTTTACAGGAGCAACTCAAAATAATAAGTTCAATTTTCAAGGTTTCCTTTAACATCTTCACTTTTTTATTCCAGGTCCACTTCAATATTTATCTAATTATAACTTGACAAAAATTTAGATATAGGAAATATACACAGCCTACCTGTACTAAACCAGATTGCGAACAGTTCCTGCTTATCTCCCACTCTGTAGTCTGATCCTTTTTCTTTTCTGCAACAGGGTCTTACTTCAGTGATGCTGCATAGTAACAAAAATGGGAACATCCTGATTTTTAATTCATTTGGGTTAGATCAGACTTAGGTATGAGTCTGTTGATACAAATAGCCTGATTTATTAAAGCTCTGGAGACTGGAGAAGATAGACTATCAAGGAGGAACCAGCAAACCTGAAATAGATTTATCAACAAATATTTGCTTTTAGTTGGCAAATGTTTTCATTTGGACCAGATCCATTCCAAATTGCTGGATCACCCAGGTTCTCTTGTGATTGTCTATGTTCTCCACTCTTGGAGAGCTTTAATAAATCAAACCCAAAGTGTGCATTGGTAACGGAAGCATATTGGAACCTGCATGCAAATGTCTATTAAATCTAAAGCATGCATTGGGCTGGGTAAGACCATCCATGCAGCAGTTTGGAAAATTTCAGAATACTTGTGGAGTGGAGTGACATTGCCAAATAAATTAGTTGGGGGGGGGCAGCATTTTTTTCTGTAATATCACAGTAATATTCCTATTTTTGCTAACTGATTGATTGTGTGTACTCGGTGGAAGGGAAAGTAATTTGTGCAATACATTGAAGTTATATGACATCATCTAATCTTCCCCAGCCTCATTCATCCATTTCTTGTCTTCTTATTTCCCCCCATTGCTTTGGCTCCACATCATTATTCAAGGCTTGTTTTCTGATAGTGACATATGACAGGGTGGCATTATTACTAGGGCAGTGAGACCCCATGCCAAGATGTCCTAAACAAGAACCTTTATAAAGGATAGCCAAGGATTATTTTATTGAAAACCAGGGATTTAAAAAGATTGACCTTTCAATAATGAAACTTCCATGAGACCTTCATGGCTGAGTTTGGATCAAGAGAGTTGTCTTTAAATTTTTAACAAAGTGCTTGCGTCAAGCTAGAACATTGATAAACCCCCGAGTGTCCTTCTCACTTGCAGGGGGACAAATCCTCCTACCCTGTAGGGTCCATATGGTACATTTTTGGGCTTTTACGCCATAAGAACCAGACAGAATCAGCTGCACATCTGTTATTTTTACGCTGCACAATTGATTATTTTGCTCACGTGTCGACATCCTTTTAGCATGTGCCATTCAGTAGAACAAAATGATATGGTCTACTGAATAATTGACATTTAGATGTGCGAGCGAAAAAGAGTGTGAACTAATGACCAGAGACTGAATAATGTAATGGAAAAATACCAAGCATTCCTCGTACCACAAAGGCTGAAGCAAAATTGGTCTGAATATTGTCCGTTGGAAATTTTGTAAGCAAATATTTAAAAAATCCACTTAATACCTATTTAAATTGCGGAGGGTAAATATACCTTGGTTTGTAATCAGTTTATGGTATGGTAGTTGATGGTTCAAATCCATGGCAGACCTTGCTGGAGATGCTTCTGCTATGGCACTGTGCATCTTTCATTTAGTTCTATTCTCATCTATATAATGCCCACTACACAAAGTTACAAAACCTGCCATGGGTTTTATTCCATCCTACTTCACTGAATTCTTTATAACAGTGATAATCAAATTTACCAGTTGCCAACCATTGGCTGGTTAGGATGCCTCATGAGTCAAGATATCTATGAGCTACAATGGACCAGAACCACCGGGATCATGGTAAATCTGAATGAGTTTGTATGGCTCCAAATGGTATCTTGGAACAAAAAGTCCTAACTGAAGATAGACAGTGCAGGTGAGCGGAATATACTTGAGGATACAACTTCATGTTACCTCCATTGTTGGTCTGGTAATCAAAAACATATGCTTTTAGGTGATCTCTTCTAAAATGGTTGATCAGATTGGTTGAAATAATTTGGGATTCAAGTAGGGGTCTGCTTCATAGGATGTGGGTCTGCCTAAATATTCCTGTTTTTTATTTTATGACATGAGCCTTTCTGTTTTTTAGATTTCCTGTAAAGATTGACTTCACGGATCAATTGTTTTGGCCAGTTCTAGAGCCTTCCTATCACTTGGTTGACTCTTTTCCATAATTTCCACTGCCGCTTTCGTGGCTTCCTCACTTTTTTCCATTGTTTTTCCCACATCAGTGGCTCCCACATGAAGCTTGAGGCAATTCCTGGTGCCCCTCAAGATGGGGATCTAGAATTTGTGCTGGCTACTGAAAAGGAATTTGAAGAAGTTGTGTCAATATCGCATGGCATATATGGAGGATTGGATTATCTGCCGAGTCGATACCACAGTTGGGTAAACGAAAAGGACCGGATGGTGATACTTGCAAAGAAAAAAGGAGATGTTGTAAGGATGTATATGCAATTGCTTCTCTTACAGGTCTACCATTTAAAGAGTACATATACCTCTGAGCACTTTTTGTACACTGTTAGACATTTTTAAGAAATAGGTCAAACCATGCACCATGCAAGTTGTAGCTCCAAAGGTTTAGAGAGAAAAAATGTTGAACCACAAGTGTTTAGCCTACAGGTTGCCCCCTATGGTCTAGGTCAGCCATTCTCAACATGTTTACCCCAAGGGAACCCTTGAAACATTTCTTAAGTCTCAGGAACCCCTACTAAAATATTTTATTTTGGGACCAGTAGAAAGGATGCACTTACAGTACCTGGTTGGTCAATGGGATGAATGTCCATCCGATGGGTGGAATGTTACCTCTACTTAAAGCTTAAACAGCCTTTGGTGTCCTGCAGCTGGCTCTGCCAAATGGCATTGGCCCTGGGACTAGGCCCTGACACAATCAAAAGGGAGGTGTGCTGTGGTTTCCACTGGTTGAGAATGGCTGGTCTAGATCAATGGTTGTTAACCATATTATAAGAAGTTTCATGGCATTTACTCTAAACAGGAGAAGAAGCTATCCTTAGGTAGAATATTTTCCACCTGCTACTGGGGGAAAGGGGAGGGGAGATATGGGTCAAAAATAGTCAGTAGACGTGTTACAAAGGGGTAGTTAGGCTATGTTTTTGGCCAATATGAGCAGGGGAAGAGTAGAGAGATCGACACTAAATTATACTACAAAGCAATAATGTAAGGTAAGAAACAGCCATTAGAGGTGACAAATACTACAAATGAAAGATAATAGGTAGCAAATATTAGGATGATTTTGCTATTCCGTCTTGCAGCATCCAATCAGACAGAAAAATGGACACTGGATGTGAGCTACCCGAGAGACGTGTCTACATGAAAAACCCTGATGTTCTGTTGTCCATTTTTCTTTAGATTGGTCTTCTTTCTATGTTTGTGGTGGATGGAGGGGAAACAGCTCTTCTTGAGGGGCTCCGTGTTGCACCCTGGGAGCGAGGCAGAGGAATAGCTGGAGTGCTCCAAAGATTTGGTTGCCAACTGGTGAAACATCGATACCCAAGTGTCAAAGTAATGAGGTTGACCAGGGATGACAAGCTGACCCCGAAGGAGCTCAACAAATACAGAGTCATTGCTAAACAGGTAAATTTGGATGTCCTATGATAAGAGGAGATCCGTAGTAGAACAGGGTTGCCTTTTTACTAACTTTATTTTGAAATATGCTTTTTTTTTCCTTTTTGTCGTTTTGTCTTTTCCTTGTTTCCATTTTTTTAAACTTTTTTTATTAACTTTCTTGCCAGGGTATCCTGCTTGTCCGTTTTAATGCACCTGAACTTTCCACCCGATTATCTTCCATCCCACTGCCTCCCGGGTCATCACGTTCTTCTCCACCTATTCTCATGTCTCTTGAAGAGGTCCGTGGAGTCTTCCTGGAGCGTGGGGGCCTACTGAAGGATCTTCTGCCCAATAAAACGCTCATCCAGGACTGGCAGCCCTTCCAAGCTTTGCCTGAAAATCATGACCTGCTCAGACGCAAATCTATTCGCTGGATGACAGATGACAGGTTCCGGCCAAGGGTGGCCACTCTCTGCACCGCACCATTCCCAGTCCCGGCAGGGCCTCTCTGCTTCTACCTCAACATTGATGTTTTTGGTTCTGGTTTAAGGGGGGCTCAGGAGCAGTTGCTGTCTCACCTGGCCGCACATGCGCCTTTGTTACCAGCAGATGTGAAATGCCAGCTGTTTCTGCCCCCTAACATGTGGAGGCCCATGGCTGATTTCTGCACTAATGTATTGGGTTTTCAACTGGAAAAGGGGTACACAGAGCAATATCTCCTAGAGGCAGATATATAAAGGGATTTTATCCCTAACTTACAGTGAGGGGGTAGAAACAACCCCCTGTAAGTACTACTAACAGCCTCCTTTAGCTGAGCCGACACATTACACATACATGTTAATCTATGGTACTACACCCCACCCAACTTTTTGTCGCTACTGTACATATGTCCTTCCTTATTGAACAAAATCATAGATCATGCTCAATAGCCTGTATGCTTCCCTGTACAGATAATTGTTCATAGTAATATTTAATGTAATCCCGGATGAGCCCCTAACTGTTTTTTAATTCTATTTTTTTTCTAACAGTTAATTTTTGCACCAAATAAGGTGATTTGTGGCACTGAATTTTACATACTGGGAGGTGTGTTAGATCTATTTTCCTCAGTTCCCACGAGGAGTTAAAAAATGATAACATACATGATTAGCAATTCCTTTTAAGATACCATTGCCTTCAGCTGTATATATACAACAAGAAGGAGGCCTTTCCTTTTGTACTATGTTGCTAACATTGCACTATACATGTGAGGGTATATATGAGTGTCTGTGTGTGTATATATATTATAATTATTTATATGCGGGATAAGTGGGGGAGTTTGGAGAAAAATAAGGGAGGGTTAGGGTTTTGTACTCTGTACCAAGATGGTTGAGTGTGTGATAAAATATTACATATTTATTGCACTTTTAAAAAAGACAGAAGGAGGGTACGAAAAATGCACTGTAATGTATGTATATATACATACACATACACCTTTTGTAGTGTACATGTAGATAGGTATCTGAGAGATATCATCAGGTAGCTATGTGCAATAATTACCTGTATAGGAGAAATATTTAGAAGTATGCAATAATTTGCACGACACTTACTGACTTAAAAATGTGGAGCTTATCTAGAAAGAAGAGGAAGCAAGTTTTGTGGGTTTCACCAGCTCATATGAAGCAAACGATACATTCACTAGGTTCTCTTGAAATTGTAATACTGGGTGCATAGCTTACATTCTCATGACAATGAAGTGTCAATGACACTGGTCTCTAGGGATTGGATGGGCTTCGTTTTTTTGACTATGAAGTGTTTGTGATGTCACTGGTCTCTAGTGATTGGATGCGGTGTGCTTCATGGCTATGACGTGTTGGTGATGTCACGGGTCTCCAGGGATTGGGTGAACTGCATTCTCATAATCATGAAGTGTTGATGATGTCTCTGATCTCTAGGGATTGGATGGACTGCATTATTGTAATTAGGAAGTGTTGGTGATGTCACTGGTCTCTAGGGATTGGATGGGCTGTGTTCCCATGAACATAAAGTGTTGGTGATGTCACGTGTTGGTGATTACACTGGTCTCTAGGCTATGGATAGACTGTGTTCTCATGAATATGACATGTTGGCTATGTCATTGGTCTCTAGGCAATAGACAGACTGTGTTCTCATGAATATGACGTGTTGGTGATGTCACTGGTCTCTAGGGATTGGATGGACTGTGTTCCCATGAACATGAAGTGTTGGTGATGTCACTTGTTTCTATACAGAGGACAGACTGTGTTCTCATGAATATGACGTGTTGGTGATTACACTGGTCTCTAGGGATTGGATAGGCTGTGTTCCCATGAATATGATGTGTTGGTGATGTCAAAGGTCTATAGGGATTGGATGGGCGGTATTATTATGAGCATGAAGTGTTGGTGATGTCACTTGTTTCTATACAGAAGACAGACTATGTTCTCATGAATATGATGTGCTGGTGATGTCACTGGTCTCTAGGGATTGGATGGGCTGTGTTCCCATGAATATGATGTGTTGCTGATGTCACTGGTCTCTAGGGATTGGATGGGCTGTGTTCCCATGAACATAAAGTGTTGGTGATGTCACTGATCTCAAGGGATTGGGAAGGCTGTGTTCCTATGAACATGATGTGATGGTGATTACACTGGTCTCTAGGCTATGGATAGACTGTGTTCTCATGAATATGACGTGTTGGTGATGTCACAGGTCTATAGGGATTGGATGGGCAGTATTATTATGAGGATGAAGTGTTGGTGATGTCACTGGTTTCTAGGGATTGGATGGACTGTATTCCTACAAACATGACCTGTTGGTGATGTCATTGGTCTCAAGGGATATGACAGACTGCGTTCTCATGAACATGAAGTGTTGTGATATCACTGGTCTCTAGTAATTGGTTGCACTGCGTTCTCATGAATATTAAGTGTTAGCATGGTTCCTTGTCTCTAATGATTAAACGGGCTGCCTTCTCATGTATATGAAATGTCAGTGATGTCACTGGTCTCTAGAGAAGAGATACGTTGCATTGTCATGATTATAAAGTGCCTCTGATGTCACTGGTTTGCAGGCTGCATAAATGCTTGACCACAACTTGGCTTCCTCTTGTTTAAAAAATGTGCCTATTACATTTCAATATATGAATAGGTTTTTTTTTTTAATATTATTGACCATAGGATATTCAGGAGAACTTTATAATCCTGCTTTAAAATACTACCAGCACTAAAATTACAAACACTGGACTGTCATGGAAGTTACTACTGCAAATATTTGTCCAATGGAAAATTGGATCCAAGAATCATTGAATTAGTATCTTAGCTAGAGATACTTAGTATACTCCTTTTTTTTATCTTATAGGTTCAGTTCTCATACAAAAATCATGAAGGAATTTGAAAAGAAACAGCTCAGTTATTTAGATTAATTAGTGTCATACACATGGGTTTCAAAATCCAATTTGAAAGACCAGCCCTAGGTGGGTGGGGAAGGGGTCATAGATGACAATTTTGTTGTAAAATCTTACCACCAAAGCAACCATAAGTATAAGATTCCATTGTTACATTTGGATGATTTTAACATGGTCATACAGCTTTGAGGTATTTTAACATATGCAATCCAAAACATAGAATAGGATAAAAAGAATATATATTAATACTAAAGATCAGATGTGGTATATAAGCACATGTACATATTATAATGATAGAATACATTCTTCTAGAATGACTAAAGATAGAAAATGTAATACAAAAAGTACTACTTGCTTGACCATCTTTTGATCAGGTGTCAGTATTGGACCCTCAGGGTTCAGTCCTTCAATCTGAAGGTCCTCTAGGCTACTCTAGATCTCATTATACTCTTATTTGCCTCAAACTAAGACATTCAAAAAGGTGAATCAGAAGAGTTCCATAATTAGGTGTAATTTAATAACTACATGCCCTCACCTCCCCCATTTACAGACACGTTCCTCTGATGTTTGCCTAATTGATAATTATGGAATTGGCCTTCAACTCAACGGTCTATACACCAGTCTAGTTCATTATTTGCATGCTGAGTAGATAATAGACATCATGTCTAAATCCATCTTTATCACACTCTCCTACTTTCAGACACATTTGAAAGCTAACAACTGCTAAAGTCTAAAACCTATCAAAATTTTTTTTTTCAGTTTAGCTTTAAATGAGTTAGGACAAGGACAGCAATAAATACAGAAAGACCTGAATTCTACTAAGAATGTGTACCACCAGCAGCACACACATTATTAACCTACTTCTATGTAAAGAATCCCAAAATGATGACCTTTTGGGGCTAGAAAAAAAAGAGCTACCCTATAACTAAAATCCATACTAAGACAACCATTATGGTCACATCCACTTACATCCAAGTTATCATAGATATCCAAGGCTCATGGACACACAACTATAATAAAGGACCTATTAATAAAATTTACCGTGCACACAGATCAACAGTACACCGTGACCGTAACAGGACACATATATAACACCAAACCACATCCTTATTAAAGTCTGTGAAGGTTCTCATGTATCCAAGTCATTGTATAGCTAGTAGTAGCTAGTCACATTCAACTGGACATGTTCTTGAAATGTTGAAGATGTTCCTCAGCTCTCCAAACCACTTTATCAGTTCTGATGAAGAAGCCTAAAGAGCTGCGAAACGTTGTCAACATTACAAGAACAAGTTCAGCTGAACGTGAGTAACTACTACTAGATATGTTTATTTAAAATGACGACTCATTTGCCATGAAAAATGCTGCTTCCGATCTACCTAATGGGGTCAAAGGCTTTGCCAGTCTAGGTCTTTGATTACCATGAGTAAGTTGGTGTTGACTTTATGTAATTACAAAATATGCATTGAAAAAAAATAGAAAATATTGGTATAATTATTTATATGAAGCTTCATATAAAAAAAGCCTGTAGATTACTTTTAAATACATAAGTGCACATAACTACAAGCTCTTATAAGGTGAAAACAAGCTCCTAATTCTAAGCACATTATAAGAGTCCATTACTGCCAAAAGAAAGCACAAAATAAGAACCTTGTGGCACCCAAGGTAAAAATTGGTGCAATATTCCGATAACATCTATAGAAAATCAAACTCCCCTTGGGCATTTGGCTATTTTTGGGGGGTTGTCGCGCGTGTGATGTAATTAGGTGACAGTGTGGAGCAACTTGTGAAAAAATGCATGTGACTCCAAATTTCCATCACATTTAAAACAAAGACAAGGAAACTAAATATTCATTATTGGGGGTGTGGCCATAGTGAAATTTTTGCTTTCCCTCGTGTCCAGCTATTCTCCTTTGTATATATGCTTTCCTTCCTAAACAACTGCATTTTGTCAGAGCTGGTGACATAATATTAATTCATACAGTCAACAATGTAACATATCTTTAACTGGTTGTGGACCTAATTTTAAATTTGTAGGGAGGTTTTTGAGAAAGTTGATCCACCTTTTGGAGAACATGTGGATCCTGCAATGCTCCACATCTGGGCCACGTGACCTAAACCCAACACTTGAACATGTGACCTGACAGCTACTTAATTTTCATTGGCTTAGGTATCTACTTACCTCATTTGGCTATACATCACATGACCCAGAAGTGGAGTGCAGTGGAATTTCTTGGTCATGCCAGGAAATCAACATTCCATTACCCCTACTCAAAAAATTTAACACCTCCCTATTAATAAAGGAGGAAGCTTTGGGTTTAGGTCCTTCTATCAGGCAACCTTTTGGGATGAAAGTATGAGTTGATGCCATTGATGACTTTTTTTAGATGCCAAGTCCAATGGGCTTCTTCTGACTTATAATGTTAGAATGCATCTCAAGTATTCTGATTGCCCACTTCGGTTGGGTTGATGATATACAACGTCATAAAGAAAAGACTATGGAACCTGCAAAGTCACACAACTCTGCTCTGATGCTTTTATCTTCACCAGTTTATATTAGGTGGCTTGATTACCTTATCTTTGTTGAATGAAGCATTCCTAGTACTTGCCATATGAAATCTCTGTGCCCCCCTCCTTGTAACACCATATATTTCCATGCCTTGCCTATACACCTAAATAAGACTTTCCTACCTGTCCTTGAATTAAACCCCCGTTCTGACTTGTGTCCACACCTTATGGACTCTTGAAGACCTTTTAGTTCACCTGACATAGTTGTCCTTGCTTTTCTGCTTTGGGTAACATTAGAAAACTTAGTAATGTCAATATTATAAAAAAAAATGTTGATTTACGATAGCGTGAATAAGATTCCAAAAAAAAAAGTTCCTGTGTGATTTTCTGAGAATGTTTTTTAGTTTTTGCTGCGGTAAATGTTGTTGGTCGAAGAACCATCATTACTGGTCGGCAGTTATGTATTACGTCTTATTCAATGCAATCATAGCAAGTAATTATGCCTATGCTTGCACACTACTTTCACACTGGTTGTGGCAGAGAAGTTGTTAGTCCAATGTTATATATGCCACATCTATCATTTAGGTCAGGGTTTTTCAACCAGGGTACTGCTGTACCCTAGGGTTCCTCCAGAGGTTGTTAGGGGTTTCTTGAGCAATGAGCAATTTGTGCCTCTCAGGTCAGTTTAACTGGCACCAATGATGTTTTTGGCTCTCCGTAAGGGGGACATTCTTCCCAGCAGCCAGCAATGTAAGAGGCATTCTTCCAGCTGACCACCACAAAATTATTTTCATGAGTTCCCCCATGTTAAAAAGCCAGAGAAAGACTGGTCTGGACCAAGATGTTATCTTCAGGAGAAAACTCCAATTGGTGAAGCTCTAGTCAGTATCTTTGCCTAGGCTTAGATGTTGTCACCAAGAGAAAGTCCAAATCAGTGACGTTTCTTAGGCTGCGATTATACCATCAGGAGAAAACTGCAGTCAGTAATTTTACTTAGGCTAAAATGTTGTCATCAGAAAGAATCTCCAATTGGTTACTTTGCCTAGGCAGAGATGATGTCATCAGGAGGAAACTCCAATTGGTGGCTTTACATAGGCTGGGATGTCATCAGGAAGAAGCTCCAATTGATGGCTTTGCCTAGGCTAAGATGATGTCATCAGGAGAAAGCTCCAATTATTGACTTTGCCTAGGCTAAGATGATGTCAACAGGAGATAGCTCCAATTGGTGACTTTGCCTAGGCTAAGATGGTGTCATCAGGAGGAAGGTCCAGTCTGTAACTTTGCCTAGGCTGAGGCTGATGTATCCAGGAGAAAGTTCCAGTCAATGACCTTTCCTAGGCCAAGATAATTTGATCAGGAAAAAGCCCAAGTCAATCTGGAAAAAGCTCCAGTCAGTGTCTTTGCCTAGGTTGAGGTCATTGGGAGGATGTATTTTTAACCTCCTCTCCAGTGCCTAGACTGCAACCTTGTAGATTTGTGGCACTTCACAAGGTGAAAGGCTACAATATGAGCTGGTTTGTATCCAGGGCTCGTTTTAGGGTAGACACAACTACACAGGGCCTGGGACTGGGACAACTACCCAGGGCCCTCACCCTCTTTAGTACCCCATATGACACAATATTATGGGGTGCAAGGAACTGGAATGCTGTGCATTGTTCCCTCCACTTCAGATTTGCCTAGGGCTCTATTTTGTCTAAAACCACCCTTGACTATATCGGAAATGACAGGCACCAGGATCTACATAATTGGGCTAACTCTGAACCGGCATCTTCTTCTAGGAAGTGGAGATGGCCCTGTATGATGCCTTAACAAAGATGGCTCCTTCTCATCCTGGAAGAAAAGTAGAAGAGTAGAAAAGTAGGGAGTGCTCTGACCTCTATGGAAGGTAATAAATACCCGGAAGTGTCAAACTTACATGATGCCAGGCTCACTGGAGTTATGGCTCCACTGAATGCATGTCAAGAAGATTTTCTACTTGCAGGAAGTCTGTGTTGTGTTACAGTTGAGTTTGGGTTATGAATGCTTTTGCTGATCTAGTGAGCATTCCTTGCTTGGAAATGTCAGAAAGATCAGGGAAACAGTTATACGTGGCCACCATATTGAAACCATTCAAAGCCATCTCAGATCCTTCAGCTTCCAACCTAAAGCAAATTTGTTTGGGATGAAACATGTTGACTGACCCTCTTCTGCAAATGCTAAACACCTTGATTTTGTGCTGACTAAGTTAGTGATGTGTTATATTAACCAAAGTTTGGGTTATGTGTAGTTTTGGCTGATCCTGTGAACATCCTTTGTTTGGAAATGTCAGTTAGGTCATAGGAACAGGTATATATTGCTGTCATTTTAAAACGATTCTAAGTTACCTCAGACCCTTTAACTTCCAATCTAAGGAAAACTTGTTAAGGGTAAACCTGTTGACTGACCATCTTCTGCAAATGGCAGAAACCACCTGGCTATTGTGCTACGTCTGTGGTGTGTTACAGGAACAAGAGCTGGGTTATGAATGGTTTTGGCCGATCTGCTGGACATTCCTTGCTTGGAAATGTCAAAAAGTTTAGAGGAACAGTTATATGTGGCCACCATATTGAAACCATTCAAAACTATCTCTGGTCCTTTAGCTTCCAACATGAAGGAGAAAAACATAAGTATACTGACCTTCTGCAAAACACCTGGCTATTGCACTGACTAAGTCTTTGTTAGTTTATGTTGTGTTACAGGAACTATTGCTGATTTAGGAATATTTTTGCTGATCCGGTGAGCATTCCTTCCTTGGAAATGTCAATAAGGTCAGAGGAAAATCTATATGAGGCCACTATACGAAAATCCTTCAAAGCCATCTTAGATCCTTCAACTTCCAACCTAAAGGAAATCCAGAGAGGAACACAAAGACCAACCATCTTCTACAAATGTCATTTGTCTGGCTATTGTGCTGATTAAGTCTGTGTTGTGCTTCAGGTACCATAGTTGAGGTTATGAATGGTTTTGGTTGATCTGGTGAGCATTCCTTGCCTGGAAACGTCAATACAGTCAGAGTAACAGCTATTTGTGACCACATACCCATATCGAAACTATTCAAAGCTACCTCATAACCTTCAACATCCAACCTAATGCAAACTTGTTGAGGAAGAAAAACATGAATGACCCTCTGCAAACGCCAACCACCTGGCTGTTGTGCTGACTAAATCTGTGTAAGTCTGTGGTGTGTTAGTTACCAGAGTTGGGGTTATAAGTGGTTTTGGATGATCTAGCGAGCATTTCTTGCTTGGAAATGGTAATAATGTCAGAGGAACAGCTACAGTAGATGTAGCCACCATATTGAAACCATTCAAAGGTCGTTCCACCTAAGGCCGTTCAACTTCCAAGGGGAAAAAGTAGACTGACCTTCTGCAAAAGCCAATGGCTATTGTGCATTCCTTGCCTGCAAATGTCAATAAGGTCAGAGGATCAGCTTTATGAAGCGACTATGCTGAAACCAGTCAAAGCCACCACAGATCCTTCAACTTCCAAACTTAAAGCAAACTTGTGAAGGGAGTTATGAAAACGACAGGTACCAGAGTTGGGTTTTGAATGGTTTTGACGATTCTGGTGAGCATTCCTTGCCTGGAAATGTCAGTAAGGCCAGAAGAACAACTATATGTGGCCACCATATTGAAACCATTTAATGTCACATCAGATCCTTCAACTTCCAACCTAATGCAAACTTTTTGAAGTAGAAACACATAGACTGACCTTCTTCGACAAGTGCCAATGGCCTGGCTAGCACGCTGACTAATAATGTCACATATGTGGGGAAATTAATTCCCTGTCTGCCAGCTTGAATGGAGAACGCCAACCCCACACAATGGGCATTTTTAAAGGAAAGCTGAAAGGGCCATGTGTTTTCCTCACCATAAAGAAAGTATTTTGGTTTTAGAGATGTCTTCTTTATATTGCAGATCGTGATAAAATTATTCAACTAAAAATAAAGTCAAGGGATGCGGCCATAGATGGGGGACCAAAACATTGCTCAATCCTCATTTCGTGATGTGTAATTTTTTAGGGAACCCATCAAAGCCCTTATTTTAAGCAATAACCCTTATACTGATTTTTTTAGAGTATGTTTCAAATAAGTTAGGTGAGAGGGAGTATGGCTCCTTAATAATATTTAGTTGTACATGTAATCTGAGCTTCTGATGCTCAGTCATCTGATATTCAGATCATAGAGTTGGCCTGCCGTGGATCAGAAGATTAGAGCTCCACCTTCTGGCTTTTAATGGTAAGATAATATTTATCACATTTACATGGCCAAAGGTATTATTTTCCTGTGTTTACTAGTTCTGAGCATAATTAAAAAATGATGTACAAAACCCCATTTATATCATCTGAGATTAGAGGACTCTCTAGGACTATAGTCTCATTAGAGGCTATTGTCGGAATTCTTGTAGTGGGGCTAGATCTACACCTGAGACAATTATGAACGATTGTCTCCAAAATCTAGTGTCTATATTAGATGTGGTAGCTGCATTTGTTTTAGTTTTTTTAGTTTTTTATTTTGATTTCACATGCTAACGCTAACACACGCACGTTCTGTCCTGGGGTGACACTTTCTCATTGGTGTCACCCTAGGATGCTTGCTCCACCTGGAAGTCTATGGCTGCTATTCAAGCCCCCCACCATGCTGGTAAAACCCCTTTGTACCAGGTAGTACTTGAAAAGAGGTTCCAAAAATGGAACTCCCTATATAAGCACTGGCTCATTGGTTGGCAGGCATGGGGCTTTCCGAACCACCAGTGTCCCAATGGTAATAGATTGGTGGTGATGGTGGAGTTTACCTTGCTTAATGAAAAACAAATCCTCATCTCCTTTCATTGATTACACCTAAATACACAGAAGAATCAAATACATGTTTACCTGGATTTGTATTTCAGGCATCAAGTTCTGAGATTTACACAGCACTGTCTCACAGCACAGTCCTGTCCGTTTTTTCCTTTTGCAGTTACAGGTCTTGTCCTTCCCCCAGCCTGTGACTGGACGGTGAACAGAGAAGAAGCATGTTGACAAGCTCATTTCCCTTTTTCTCTTCCTATAAGCATGCTCCATGCACTGCAACACACTTGATTGGTTCCTTGTTTCACCCCCTCTCCAAGCTCTGCTGTACTGTCCTGGGAGATCTGATAGTTACTGCCTGACCTCAAACACTGCTTAGGCAGGAAATTGCTGTGAGCTTAGGCAGCTGGCAGACTTAAGATGACCTCTGATCTGGAGGGGTCCAGCAATGGCAGCTCCAATATTTCAATGCTGACAGCTTCCCTTTAAGATGAAAATCAGCCCACAGCAGATTCACAGATGCCATCCGTTGTTAATTTCCTGGTTTTTAAGATTTGCTCCTGTAAATGTCCCTGGAATTCAAAACCGACCATCTGTACCAGTTCAGCATTTCAAAATTAGACATGAAAAAATGATTATGTGTAACTGGTACAAAAGTCGTTTTACAGTTTATTTATATTAAAGGTAATGACTAATTCATCCAACCGCCATCTGAGATCATTAAAAAAAAATGAATTATTACTATGGGAATATACCTAATTTATCGACAGATCTGCCCAGAAAAATCCTCGTCCCCCTGCTTATGCACTCGATGCTTTCTTCTGAAGCTTATATCTGCCCTATCTCCAGGCAAAAATAATGCCATGGTGACCATTAATAGGGCAATGAAGGTCAGTGAGAGCTGCAACTAACATTCATACGGTTCAAAATCACTATAGTACTGCCAAAAAACACACAATATAGATTACCAAGTGTTTGGATGAAATAAAATAAAAAAGGTGAGGGAGGGGGGTGCATATTATAGATGGAAATGAAAAGGTGGGGTGGTTATCATAGAGGGAAATAAGAGGGTGGGGTGCACATTCTAGAGGGAAATATGAATATAAAAATTCAGATCCGAGAGAAAGAAAGGAATGGGTGTTATCCTGGAGGGAAATAGGAAGGGGATGTACATCCTAAAAGGAAGTAAGGAAGGGAGAGGATGTACAAGGGAATGTGCATATCCTGGAATATATTAGAATGAGGTCCACATCCTGGAGGGAAGTGGGAAGGGGATGCACATCCTAGAGGAAAATAGGAAGGACGTGGACATCCCTAAAGGAAAAAAGAAGGGGGTGCACATCATAGAGGGAAGAGAGAAGGTAGGATGTACGTTCTAAAGGGAAACAAGAAGGGGTGGAGATCTTTGAGGGAAATTGGAAGTGGGTGCATATGCTAGATGGAAATAGGAACAGGATGGACTTCACAGAGAAAAATAGGAGAGGGGTGCACATCCTGGAGGTATATAAGAAGGGAGGGGGTACATTCTAGAGGGAAATAGAAAGGGGGTGGGAATCACAGAGAAAAGTAGGAAAGGGGCGCATATCCCCCAAAAAAGTAGGAAGGGAGTGCACATTTTAGAAGGAAATGAGAAGTACACATCATAGTGGGAAGTAGAAAGGGAAGGTACAAATTATAGATACATCTCTGAAGGAAACAGGAATAAAGTGCACATCCAAGAAAAAAATAGGAAGGGGTGCCCATCATAGAAGGAAGAAAGAAAAGGGGGTGTTGGAAGGGAGTGCACATCCCAAATAGAAATGGGAGGGGGGTGCACATCATAGAGGGAAGTAGGAAAGGGGTGCACATCCTGGAGGGAAATAACAAGGGAGGATGAGAAGTAGGAAGGGGTAGACATCCCTGAGGGAAATATAAAAGAGGCACACATCCTAGACAGAAGTAGAAAGGGAGTGCACACAAAAGGAAATAGGTTCACATCCTGGAAGGAGATAGGAGGGTGGAGAACATCCTTACTTGGCCACAGCTCAAAGAACCTCTGAAACACTCTGGGGAAACCCTGGGGTTTCACAGAATTCTGGCTGAGAATGTCTGTTCTAGAGGGAATTAGGAAGGGGTGCACATTCTAGGGGAAAGTAAGAAGGGAAGAAGTACATTCTAGAGGGCAATAGAAAGGGGTTTGACATCCCTGAAAGAAATAGGAAGTGGGGTACATCCCAGAGTGGAGTAGGAAGGGAGGGGGGCGCAGAAGGAAGGAGAAGGAAGTAAGAAAGTAGGGTGCACATTGTAGAGGAATATAGGAAAAAGGTGCACATTCTGGAGGGAAGTAGCAAGGTAAAACAGGAAGGGTGTGGACATCAAACAGGAAGTAGGAAGGGAGGGTGTTCATTCTTGAGGAAAATAGAAAGGGGGTTGACATCTATGAAGGAAAAAAAGAAGAGAGTGCACATCCAAGAAAAAAATAAAAGGTTGCTCATCATAAAAGGAAGTAATAAAAGGGGGTGTAGGAAGGGAGGGCACATCCCAAATAGAAATAAGAAGGGGGTGCACATTATAGAGGGAAGAAGGAAGGGAGGGTGTAGATTCTAGAGTAAAATAGGAAGAAGGTGGACACTCTGGAGGGAAGTAGGAGAATGGGGCACATCATAAAGGGAAAATAAAAAGGGTGTTGACATCCCTGACGGGAAATAGGAAGGGGGTGCACATCATAGAGGGAAGTAGAAAGGAGGTGCACATCCTTTAGGTAAGGAAAAAGGGAGGATGTACCGTCTGGAGCAGTGGTCGCCAACCTTTTCGGTTCCGTGGACCACTAAAATCACCAGCTCCTGACTGCTGGGTGCTGGGTGTCACTCAAAGGGGGAGAAACCCCCCCCCAGAGTGAGGTCAGTATGACATAACCCCGCCCACCCCCGCATCGCTGATCAAAGCCTGCGACGGGAGAGTGGGCGTGTAATGTTCAGGGACACAGCCCGCCAACTTTCCTGAGCCAGGGAACTGCACTGGGGACATGATCTGTGGCTCTGGCTGGTGCCTCCCCCCCAGCAGGGTCCTTCTCCTGACCCCGCTCGGGGGTGTGCTAGCCAGAGCCACGAACCCCCAAAATTTTCTAGCAGACCACCAGTTGGCGACCTCTGGCCTAGAGGGAAGTAGGATGGGGGTGGACATCTCGACATGGAGGAACTGGAAAAGGAGCACACATCCTAGACAGAAGTAAAAATGGAGTGCACACCCTAAAAAGTAATAGGAAATAAGTGCACATCCTAGAAGAAAATAGGGGCACATCCTCATTTGGCCACAGCTTAAAGACCTTCTGACAAACTTTGGAGAAACCCTGGGGTTCCACAGAACTCTGGGTGAGAATGGCTGTTCTAGAGGGAAAAAGGAAGGGGGTGCACATTCTCCAGGGAAATAGAAAGGGGGGGGGGGATTCACATGCTGGAGCAGCACTTGCTAACCGGTGGTCCGGCTCTGGGGGGTGCGCCCCCAGAGGGGTCAGAAGAAGGACCCAGCTGAGGGGCGCACCGGCCAGAGCCGCGGACCATGTCCTCCCTATGGACACAACTGCCCAGTCTCCCATCGCTGGTCTGAGTCTACGATGGGAGAGTGGGCAGTTGTGTTCATGGACGGGTTCTGGCAGCATGACATCACTATGGGGGATGTTTCTTGCCCTTTGAGTGACACAGGGCTCCCCGCATATGCGCGATCCGGATCCCATGCATTTAGTGGACCGTAGGCCTGAAAAGGTTGGTGACCACTGTCCTAGAGCAAACTTTCCCAGCCTTTTATTGCTGAGGGAACTGGTTATGAGAAAACACATCCTGGAAGGAAACAAGGATGTGGAGTACACATCATAGAGGCATACAGTATTAAGGGCCAGACATGCCTTCTCCAGTTTTCTATAAAAATCTGTCAGATCTCCATCTAGTGGTCATATTAACAAATTACAATCTGAGCAAAAGCCTTGCACTGTGTTTGTGCAGCACTGCTAAAAATGAAGATCCTGCATATGCAATAAAAGATATGATTAAAAAAGAAGGAATGATAGGTCCTGGCTAGGTGCTCAATGGGAGTTTTGAATTTGCAAAGTTCATATCTTAATACTTTTCACTAACAACAGCATTGCTTTAACAATTTGCCGTGGTCAAATTTGGGGTTTAGCTGGGCTTAGGAAAAATGTGAAGTGAAAACAATCTTTGTGCCTTATTGCTAATTAACAACATACCAATCATTGGAATTGGCGTTGGAATATTAGCAATTTGTGGTGCTGTAATGCTACCTAGTGGTTGGCATATGTATTGCAACGTCTTCATTTTGCCATCAATTCATTGAGCAGCTTTGATTATTTTATTGACATATGTTGAATTATCTGGTGGATTTATTTCTTTTGAATTATGAAATAATTATTAGTTTAAAAAAAAAAATGTTGATTTACTCTGGATGCATTAAAACGTATACTCAGCAAGAAAGTGTTAAATCTTTCCTGGTAATTTTTTTTTCTATGGGGATTTTCTTTCAATTCCTGTCCTAAAGATGCAGCAAGAAACACATTTTTGCAAGATAGAGGATTTTCCCTCTGATAACAACACACCAGGACAAATAAAGAGTGTAAATCCCCCACAGTCAGTATTAAAAACTTCAGAAAGTCTAACTTCCCTCTTTTAAATTCTTCTTAAATCCTTATTTAAAAAGTCCAACAATTTGGGACAGTGCAGTAGTTTCAGATGGCAGAGAAGAGGTAACCATGCTAAGTTCCACTCTAAGCTTCTTTTCTCAGGATCAGGATTACCCAACCTACGGCCCGCGGAACTGTCAGATTCGGCCCTCTCCTCATTCTACCTCTGCTCATTGTTTTGCAGGGGATGGGGTGTTGGTGTCTATGCTTCTCTATGACACTGTGCTGCCAGCAGAGGGAGCTGCTCTCGCCCACCTTGTACTGTGAGATAATCCTAGCAGCAGCATGAGTGCTGTGTCTGTGTCCATGCAGCTGTCATTATCCCCATGTATAAATCCTCATATCTCCATCATTGATTGTCATAGAAATGTGAAATTTTCAGGATACACAGGGAACCCTAAGAGCTGCTACTAAACCGAATTCCGGCTCTCTACACCTAACAAGTTGCCAGATACTGGGTAACAAGCATAAAATCCTAACAACAATCAGGGTTATTTTCACATTAAGGAGAGCTATTTCAAGGCCAGGGTCCCCAAATTGGATTTGCATTTTGCAAAACCTAAAGGCTGCATTTAGGTTGGCGGTGAGGTTGCAGTGTGGTTACCCCTTTCTCGTGCCATGGAACCCTCGGGGGAGGTGCTCAGTACAGCTCACTGCTGCCTGCAGTCAAATCTGAATACGCTGCGGTGTGAGGGACTGAGCGGCTGGAGAGCTGTCTGTTACACATAGCTGGACACTTACCTTCTCTGAACTCCAATTTGAGTTTTATTATGTCAACAACGGCCCCTGGATGAAAAAAGGCTGGGCACCACTGTTCTAGATGTTTTGCTTTCCTTGAAGAATGTATAGGCTTTTTAACACAACACACCTAAACATGAAAAGAATTAACAAATTGCACAGGTGTGAGGGCTCTATTCATAAAAAATAAATTCCTGTAAATTCTCTGTAAATTCATCCTTTTTATTCATTTATACCTATTGCATTTCTTATTCTTACAGCTGTGCACTCTAACAACTGGCTACTAGGTGGCAGAACATGTCATTGTTTCAATAGGCACTGATATGAGATGTGTAAAAAAATTTTGATCACCTGTCAGTGAATTTCAGACAAATTGACAAGGGAATAATTTATAAACTGAGCCCTAAATTTATATCAATACATATAATTTCTCAGGCATTTAT
The DNA here is from genome assembly GCF_032062135.1 of Pyxicephalus adspersus. Lineage (NCBI taxonomy): Eukaryota > Metazoa > Chordata > Amphibia > Anura > Pyxicephalidae > Pyxicephalus > Pyxicephalus adspersus. The sequence continues at coordinate 8,176,543 of NC_092859.1, forward strand.
TTATGCTACTATAATGGCAATAAAGGGGAAAAAATATAACTTCAATAACAATAGGAAAGAAGTTTGTTCACCCCCGATTGACACTTTATGGTAACTGGTTAGCATTAACTACATCAAAAATATAATGCCATAGCCTTACAATAACTGTTAGATGTAGTATCAACAAATAACCACAGGGGGGCTCTACTGTTACATTTCTGACAATTGTGACTGCAGTTTAGGTGGGGCATATAGCCACTTCTAAAAGTGGTGATGAGGCTGAAAATATGACGATCAGTACTCCATTTAGGTGATCTGAATTGAGGAGACTGGGGTGCAACTGACATTAAGGGTCAGAAACTCCCTAGGGGTAAATTAATTTTTTAAAAGGATACACAAGTTGCAGCTTTCCTCATTGGAGCATGGAACCATTAAAGTGTATTTAAGCCCTTTAGAACAAACTTCTTTCATAAACTCTCTTTGTTTGGTAAATTATTATTTATATAGTGCCAACATATAAGGATGCGCTTTACCAAGTCCATTCATGCGCTTTGTCACAATCTCACAATCCAGTGTTAAAGTATTTATGCATGTTAATCTCTAATACAGTCTAAGGTCAAGGGGGAAGCAAATTAACCTAACTGCATGTTTTTGGAATGTGGGTGGAAACCGGAGTTCCCAGAGGAAACCCACGCAAACAAAGGGAGAACCTGCAAACTCCATGCTGTGCTTTCCAATTACTGTAAATACTCAAATATAAACTGATCAGAATATGTACTTAGAGAACCTGAGAATACAGGAAATCCATAGTAACTCAAATATAAACCTGCGTCCGTCACTGCTAACATTTCAAACAGTAATCCAAAGAAATACCAATAAAATTATTGTATATAAATACATCTATCAGAGAAAAAAACTTTAAATCTCAGGGGCAGTCATTTTTTTTTTGCACTTTTTTTTACAGCTTAAAGCATTTTGTATTCTCAGCTGGGTATGAAGAATCAAATGTTTCCAAATAATTTTGTGCACTACTGTTGTCTACCAGTAGATGGCGGTGTTTCCTCGTGTAAAGTTTGTTACAAAAAGCTTTTGTATGATAACTTTGATCTATCAAATTCAGTTCCAGGACATGCCACTATTTGTCACCTAAGTATAAAACAACATTCTTTTTCTAATGGCATTTTGAGTGCCAAAAGAGTAATTATGGTATGTGATCAGTCTTGCCCAGATCACCTCTGTCCTAAGGTGGCAACCCTATTCATCCATATATATAATAAAATAGGTGTGCATTGCCAGTCTAGGACAGGAAGTGTGTTATTCTTAGAATCACCAAATAAAACCTGCTGTATAAAAGAAAACTAATGCAGCCACCACATCTAATGACCGATATTTTGCAATATATAATTTATGTTTATGGTTTGCATACAAACTTAGGGACCCGTCTCTCTTACTTTCAGAAAAATTCCTCCTATGATAAATACTGTAAAATATGGCAGTTTTGTTTTGGGTATATTTGCCAAATTCTATTCCTTCCTGCATTGTTATTAGCAGATCTAATTCTAAATGAATTGCAATCATTATTATTGATTGTAATATGAATTAGGAAAGTGAGATTCTGAAATTTTCCAAATTCCTTAGCGGGCAATGTTACTTTGCCAAATGTTACCTAGCATGTGACCAACTGGTATTGCCTGAGAAGCAACTGTTTGTGTTATGAAAATGTAACAATTTTACAAGTATGTTAGAGCTCCCTCTACGGGTCATATTCACAAATTACATCCTGACCAATAACCTTGCAATGTGTTTGTAAAGCACTGCTAAAAATTACGATCCTGCATCTGCAATGAAAGATATAATTAAGGAGGATATAATTAATTTTATTTCACAATACTTATCATTTACACCAATCAACACGATTGCATTAAGAATTTGCCTTGGTCAAATTTTGGGTTTAGCTGGGGTTTAAGCCAAGAAAAATGTGTTGCTTAGAGAGGAAATGTTTGGGTTATGCTTATTTAACCACCCGGCCAATCCTCAGCATTTAAGGACTTTGTGATGAGTGTTGGGGCAGACTTCCTTCAACCTCAGCTCAAGCTGAGATGTCTCTGGATCTCCTTTACTAAGACCTCTGAAGAATAAATGTTGAAGATATCCTCCCTGAAGAAGTCCCTGTAGATGTCAATTAGCCTAAAATACAATAGTTGTTCGTAGGGAAGCACTTAAAGCTGCCCCACAACTGGACGTCATAAGTGACTGGGGAGAAGATACTGCAAGAACCTCCTTGGTTCTCCTTCCTTGGAAGTCAAGAGTCAATTGCTCACTAAAGCTTGTAGGTGATGAGAGAAAGGTCCATGAAAAAGTTTAGATCCTAGTATGGTAATGGAGACTAACCATATCTTGGGATACTATCATTTATTATTCACCCCCCCCCCCCCCCCCATCTTTCCCTTAATTTTTGTAATAAACTGTTTCATGAATATTCTACCAAGTGACTGCAGCCCATTTTAACTCTGGAGAACCAGGAGAAGAACTACACCTGAGACTCCATGTTCCCAAGATCATATCGCCATATATTGGTGCTTGGGACATTCTTAATGTTAGCTGTTGGTCATCTGAAGGTCCATCACTGATAATGCTAAAATGTATTAATATACAGTGAGGGAAAGAAGTATTTGTGTCCCTGCTGATTTTTGAAATGGTAAGTTTGTTGTAGCTGTGAGAGACAGAATAACAACAAAAGAACCCTCAAAAACCCAGTGGTCAAAAGTCAGAGCTTGATGTGCATTGTAATGAGTGAAATAAGTATTTGATCCCTTATCAACCAGCAAGATTTCAGGCTCCCAGGTGTCCTCCCTGTATACAGGTAATGAGCTGAGATTAGGAGCACCCTCTGTAAGGGAGTGCTCCTATTCCAAGCTTGTTACAGTACCTGTATATAAGACACCTGTCCACAGAAGCAGTCAATCAATCAGATTCCAAACTAGCCACCACGGCCAAGACCAAAGAGCTGTCCAAGCATGTCAGGACAAGATTGTAGACCTACACAAGGCTGAACTGGGCTACAAGACTATCGCCTACCAGTTGGAGGTGACAACAGTTGGCGCAGTAATTTGGAGAAGGAGGAATGCTGCCTATGACCCCAAGAACACCCTCCCCACCGTCAAACATGGAGGTGGACACATTATGCTTTGGGGGTGTTTTTCTAATAAGGGGACACGACATCTTCACCACATCAAAGGGACAATGGATGGGACTATGTACCGTCAAATTTTGGGTCAGCACCTCCTTCCCTCAGCCAGGGCATTGAAAATGGGTCGTGGATAGGTATTCCAGCACGACAATGACCCAAAACGCATGGCCAAGGTAACAAAGGAGTGGCTCAAGAAGAAGCACATGAAGGTCCTGGAGTGGCCTACCCAGTCTCCAGACCTTAATCCCATAGAAAATCTGTGGAAAGAGCTGAAGGTTCCAGTTGCCAAACATCAGCCTTGAAACCTTACTGACTTGCGGAGGATCTGTAAAGAGGAGTGGGACAAAATCCCTCCTGAAATGTGTGCAAACCTGGTGGCCAACTACAAGAAACGTCTGACCTCTCTGAATGCCAACAAGGGGTTTGCCACCAAGTACTAAGTCATCTTTTCCAAAGGGATGAAATACTTATTTCACTCATTACAATGCACATCAAGCTCTGACTTGAGTACTGGGTTTTTGAGGGATCTTTTGTTGTTATTTTGTCTCCCACAGCTACAATAAACCTAACATTACAATTATAGACCGGTCATGTCAGAGGGCAAACATACACAATCAGCAGAGGTTCAAATACTTCTTCACTGTATATAATAAAACCACACATTTCCACATACTTTACATGACCATATATAGGATATCTTCATTATTACTTGATAAGTAGAAAACCTACAATGGAAAGAATCCAAGCAGGGTCTATGACACACGAGAACTTGGCAGACTCACTTCCCTGGATGATGTGTCAACATGGGCGAATACTTGACCATCAGATAACGTAATTATTAACAAATCATGCGGGAGAACATATAAATCATTACTTTCTATGTTTAAATTCTGTGGAGATAAAATGTCCTAAAATGACATTATGTCTGAGTGTGTATTAGGGTTCATTTCTGCCACCTAGGCCACAGTAACATGCGCATATTACAGATGCTGATGTGTGTTCTTACTGCATATTGGCACGGGGTGCAATGTGGTGTAAAAATACAAGGCAGTGCTTGTTTTTTTTTATGGTAAAAATTTTAAGCAATGGAATACACAAGACATTTAACTAAATAAAACAAATAAAAAAACACACTGTTTTTGAAATATTTTTTTTTGAAACTGGTAATGTACAATTCACTGTGAATGGCACCCAACCACACTGTACAGAAGATACCAATGCACCACAATGGAATACAACACATGTACTGAGTGTTATGGTAAGCTGTTATGTATGTTCGCTTGCTGTGTTTTATTTGCACAATTATATTGGGTTTTCCTGACATAGAAAGGTGCAAAATCTGCAGCTGCACAAGTGCCCCAGACCTTCCTCAGCCAACAGGGGTTCCCATGCAGCCCCAAAACAGTTCATCGGAGGGGCCCACTGTTGGCTATGTCCACCATTGGTTGTTTTTCACATCCTAGCTAACCATGTGGGTCCCCATAGGAGCCACAAGTTAGTTCAGCAAGGGGGGCCCATTGTTGGCAATGGACCCATTATTGTCTATTTAGATAACATCCTAGCCAACCAGGGTACCCATAGGATCCCCAAATAGTTTAGCAAGGGGGCCCACTGTTGACTATGTCTGTCACTGGTTGTCTATTCAGCTCACATCCTAGCCAACCAGGGTCCTCACAAGATTCCCAAATCAGTTCATCAGAGGGGCCCACTGTTGGCTATATCCACCACTGGTGGTCTACTCAGCTCACATTCTAGCCAACCAGGGTCCCCTTAGAAGCCCCACGTTAGTTCAGCAAGGGGGGCCATTGTTGGCAATGGACCCATTATTGTCTATTTAGATAACAACCTAGCCAACCAGGATACCCATAGGATCCCCCAGTTAGTTTAGCAAGGGGGCCCACTGTTGACTATGTCTGCCACTGGTTGTCTCTTCAGCTCACATCCTAGCCAACCAGGGTCCCCACAAGAGTCCCAAATCAGTTCATCACATGGGCCCACTGTTGGCTATATCCACCACTGGTGGTCTATTCAGCTCACATTCTAGCCAACCAGGGTCCCCTTAGAAGCCCCAAGTTAGTTCACCAAGGGGGGCCATTGTTGACTATGTCTGCCGCTGGTTGTCTATTCAGCTCACATTCTAGCCAACCAGGGTCCCCATGGGAGTCCCAAATCAGTTCATCACAGGGACCCAGTGTTGGCTATGTCCTCCAATGGTTGTCTATTCAGCTCACATCCTGAACAAATGTTTCTGCCTGTCAACCTCTAGGACAAAAAGCTCTTACCCACCCGTGATTTCCACTCTCATTTAGACAGGGGAAAGTGCTTGTCCCTAGGGCCATCTGTTCATGGGTAAGTGTTTGCTGCTGGGATATTTGGAGTAAAAAGGGCTGCCCATGAGCAGCTTGGTGTCAATTTAAGAAAAGAGTCCATATGTTGACCAGGCTGTTCCTTGTTTTAAGAGCCTTAGGTAGAACTTAAAGAGTCCACCTTCACTTCAGAAAGGACTTTTACCAGGCAGCCTTCAAGAGGTTCAAGAACCGATTGGTTAAACCTTCCAGAGAGGAAGGAAACCACTTTAATGCAATTCCAAATTCAGATTTTCAAACGTGGATAGGTTAGGTTTGTGGAAATCAGCTTGGCTCCCAGGAGATCAGCTGTTTGCGTGCCGTCTTTTTTCAGAAGACATCTGTGTGCTCTTGAGATCAGTCTGGGAGCAATCAGATGCTTTATTTGCAGCACTAGGCTGTCATTATTCCTGATGAGCTGTTTGTGGTTCCATCTGAAGGGCTCTATAGAGACCTCTTATTTCTGGCACCGCAGCTTCTGAATTAGGCTCTGCCGCGTCATGAAACGGTTAGACGTCAGAGGTACCGGGAGCCCCATTCAAGGCCCGGTTGGCGGCAATAAAGGGCTCCTTGCAGTGTTTCTCTGCTAAGAAAAGATATGAATAGCTCCGTCATTTATTTAACTATCTCAGCTGACAAGGGCTTTGTGGTCACTTTCTGCCAGAAATGTAATTTTACAGCAATCCCGCGATGTACGTTATGCTGGCCCTCTTCATTTGCATCCATAAGTCACATAGTAATGGGGAGAGAGTGGCCGGAAAAAGATCAAAAAACCATCAAGCTCAATGTTTGGAAACACAAATAATGTTCTGGTATTTGTTGATCCAGATGAAGCCAATACAAACACCCCAGTAAGTCTTCTGCCAGAACAATGGGAGGGAGGAATAGAAAATCCAATACATTTACTTAACCTGGATTAACTGAGGAAAATGCTGTGTGTGCAAATTCCATTACAGAATTCTTACCTGTTACTGTCCTGGTAGTTTCTTTAAAATAACTTTTATGTGGGGGGGTTCTGTATGATATAACATGACTAATCCCAGTTGGAAAAGAAACAAGGCAACCTGCACCCATATAGAGGTATAGTGCAATTATTAAAAAAGATTAAAGGCTCAGTGCAGTACATAAAAGGGCAACTATTGTGCCACTGTGGGAAACTACAGATACTGATGTGGTGGGGGGCAGACTGTTGAGTCTTGCAGGAGAAAATGGGAATTTTGGGTTGCAGACTCACTACTGGAAAGGGGCAGGGGAGCCAAACTGCCAAAATCACTGCTGTATGGGGAAGCTGTGGGGGGTGGACAGAAAGAGATAACAACTGAATATCTTCTAGTGGAGGGAGCTGAGCTACTGAGTAATGGCTGGAAGTCAGGGAAAGAAGTGGGGTAGCTGAGATGCAGAGCCAATGCCGAGAGTGTGGATGGGGGCAAAGGGAGATTGCCTGTTAATCGCTGTTGGTAAGGGGGAGCTGCTAGAAGAAAAGCTAAAATTCTGCTACAAATGGGTCAGGGGAAGCCTAACTGTTAAATTCTTGCTGGTAGGGGTAGCTGAGCTGTCTACTTACTGCTGGGAGGGGGTACCAAAGGGGTTAAGCTATAGAGTTATTGTTGGGTTTGGGAGAAGGAGAGAAACCATTGAATCGTTGTGTCTATTCCCTATTCCCCTAGTTCCAAATGGAATGCAAAGGTGAGAAGGTTTTTTCCTTAATGTTAAATTTCTGCATAAGTGCCCTTTCTTTCCACTCACTTTCTCTTTCTATCACTTCCAAATTTCACACATTGGTGCCTATGTATTGAATACATTTCTATATGCAAAACATATCAAGGTTTCCAAGATGATGCATGTGTACTTGTGCATGCCTTTTCTATGAATAAACCTATCATGAGCCAAAGTATTTTTTTCATCTTTCATCTTTTTGAACATTGTTGCTCATTTTAGGACCCTGGTAAGGTCTGGATGTCTCCTTGCCGTAGGATATGTGATGCTGGATCTCCTAAGCCAGACTATATTACATTTTTTGGGACATTTGATTACCATCACTTGCCTGGAGCTAAAGGAAACTTTCTAATGTTAAGAAAAACAAACACATTAACTCAAATAGAAATATTTATTATTGCAAGAAATTGCCAGGAAAGTTCTTGCTCTGGTTAATCGCACACTTGCTCTTTTGTACTTTGGAAAAAAAAATACTTAATTGAACCCAGTTTGAAATAGTTTGTTGGACTTGTAATGACTGGCTGAGGGTGTGGTTAATCTGATGAACTTTGCTCATTCATATCTTGTTCTCTCTCTTGTATTTTTTTTAGCTCACACATATCTCATCATGTCGGAATCATCCATGGCACAGACAGAGATAGTCCCAGCGACTGCTGAGGATTACTAAGAGCTGATGTCCATCTCGGCTGGAATATACAAAGGAGCGGATTATCTGCCCTTCAGATACTATGCGTGGTTGAAGGATCCACGAAGACGCATGTTTATGGTCAAGAGTGAAAGAAAAATCGTGAGTATAGAATACTCTTTGTTTTTGTACAATGTAAAAAAAAGGTTATTATTATCATTGGGAATTTGAATAAGTGATGACCATTAGGGTTGGGCAAAACTTGAGTACTTAAGAATTTTATTTACCTGCATTTCAAGCAAATACAGCTCTGCAAAGCCCCTGAGCCAAGGCATGCCATTGATATTGCTTATGGTAGAAGGATGAGGAGTGTCTGAGGAACCCATGAGAATGTGTCCCAAGTAACATTTTTCTGTAGTCAGTGTTGTTCTGTAGTCCTGTCCTAGGGTGACAAGGTTGCTTCTTCATACAGTTAGTTCAGTGACTGTTGTCACCCGAGGAGAGGATGTGTGTTACTGGCGCCTGAATAAAATAGAAAACCAATGCAGTGACAACATCTAAGGAATAAAAGGGTGCTATTATGTGAAAAAATATATGTAATGAAATGAAGTCATCTTGAGCTTGGCCTTTTTCCAGCCTCCACTTTATGACATTATGGGTTGCTATACGCCAACCAGCATAGGGATAATAGAACATACTAAATCCCCAAGTTGGGTACTTTACCTCTACTGAGCACTAGAAGACCAATAATGTTATCTTGATCAAGGCTTTCCCCAGCCTTCACTTTATGACATGACTGGTTGCTGTAGACCAACCTAGACTGAGACAATAGAACATATTAGATCCACAAGAGATAGGAGCATTGTTGGGTACCTTCACTTCCTTGAGTATTAGAAGACCAATCTTGCTCATGGCTTTTCCCAAACTTCACTCTATGACATGATGACTGAGACATACTCATGACATAAGAGCATTCCTAGGTACATTAACTCCACTGAACATTAGAAGACCAGTGATGCTGTTTTGAGAATTACTTGCTCATGCCTTTTATCATTGAGCATGAGAAAAGATCAATGCTGGTATTTTGAGAATGGCCTTCTCCAACTTTCACTCTATGACATTATGGGTTGCTGTAGGCAAACCTACACTGTGATAATGGAACTTGCTAAATCCCCATGACATAGGAGTATTGTTGGGTACCTTTAATCACATTGAGCACTAGAAGATCAATTATGTTGTCCTGAGAATGGATTTACCTAGCCACACAAATAAATTTAGACCAAGACAATAGAACATACTAGATCCCCATGATTTAGGAGCATTGTTAGGAACCTTCACTCAATTGAGCTCCAGAAGACCAATGTTTGGTATCTGGATCTGCTCATTTAAAAGAGCACTCAAAACCCATTTTTTCAAGCTTGCCTACCCATCTTCTTTTGTCTTTTGAAACAATCACTACTTCCCACCATTACATATCTCCCATCCTATTGGCTGTAAAGTCCCCCACCTCCTAGATTGTAAGCTCTTCGGGGCAGGGTCCTCTCCTCCTCCTGTGTCACTGTCTGTATTAGTCTGTCATTTGCAACCCCTATTTAATGTGCAGCGCTGCCTTATATGTTTGCGCTATATAAATCCTGTTTATTATTGTTATTATTAATAATAATAATAATAATAATAATAATAATATTAGATCTGAGCATGGCTTTCTGCATCCTTCACTCTTCTTCACACAATTCTCCTTTGTTGGGTGTCTTTTCACCTCCATAGTCTTGAGATTCCAGCACAATGGCCTACAGTCATCATAGGTAGAAGCTGTTACATTTTTGATCAAAGCTGGGGGAAAATAGAGAACACAGGAAGAGAATCATAAAACGGAATGCCTAATCTGCAGTAACATTTAGAGACATTAATAAACTGGTGTCTTTGTTACCTCAACATCAATTAGATGTCAGCTGCTAATCCAGAACAAATATGAATCTAATTAGTGACTATGGGCAAAACTAAACAAGTCCTTTTGTAAATAATTAAGGAATGAGTTGGAATGTATTTCTGTAGAACATTGGATTTATCATTTGATATAAACACTTTATCATGAGTTTAGATTGACTCCATCTCTCTAATGTCATCATGATGCAGCATGATTGGTTACTATGGGCCAGCAACGTCTGACTGAGGCAATTCTACCCCTAGACACATTGATGAATGACCCTTAATGAGGCATTCCATAAGCAGCCAAAAAATACTTTTCTTATTGAATCCTCAACTCAAAATGTCATGTTCCTAATGGAATCGTATTTAGTTTGTCAAGGCAAACTATGTGCTATAAACATTGTTTTACCTTTTGTCGTTCCATTTTTTTGTATCTCAGACTTTCCTCCTCCAATCCTAAAGCCAATTTCAGTCTACGTGTTCAATCACTGGTTGGCTACATCATTGCTTTGGACAAGCTTCATGTGAGACCAACTCTATGTGGAGCCATTGCCACTATGTAAACTAGAGTCGGACTATGGTTTAAATAACTGGAAAACAGATATGTGATATTTAGGTTTAGCTGTTTTTGCTTTAGCTATTTATTTATAAACTCCACTCTATCAAGAAATAAAGTGCTGTAGACTTTGGCACTTACCTTGTATGCCATGTGGTTTTAACGGCTGCCATTGCTTGGTATTTGTATAATGCACATTTCTCTCCTCTGCTTCTGTTGGCTGCTATCTCTTATACTGCCATGGAGAGCCCCGCCATAGCCATCTATGACTGCTTCTGGCAGGGTCTACCTGCTCACAAATATGAGCTTAGACAAGCTCTAAACCCATTACATCAAGACACTTTCCCAGCTCCTCCTCCAAAGCTGTGAATTAACTATGGCGTTCAAGATTGTAAAAACATCATAAGGGGATTTTGTCTCTAAAAATTATCACTGCAGAAATTGAGAGAGCTAAGTTAGTGCCTTTTCATGTAAATGACCTTATGATGAATCTGCCAGGGGACTTTTCTCTATGCACACTGTGTTGCACGCTCTATATAGCTATTTTATAACTATTAACACCAACCTATGCTTTTCCCAGGTAGACTTTATGCCCTCCCACGAGCTGCAAAGATTCACCTTTTATTGGCTCCACCGTTGTTTCAGCTAGCCAGTAGGAATAAAGGAAGGTAGCCCCCTGTTTGTTCCATTTGGAGCTCATACTGCTAATATTTGTGACTATTATCCCCTCTCAGCCCACCTGTGCATAGATTTCCCAGCAAACTCAGCAACAATCTAAGCACCTGCAGGCTGAGAAGGACCATCTTGGGGCACGGTTAATTAATCTGGGAACCCTTGCAAAACAGAAAATTACTGGTAGACTGCCACCACGTGCTTAGAAGGAAGCACGCACCATTGCCCTCGACAACTGCAGTGATGATTTTGCTTCCTTCAGCACTGTCTCACCCTCTGCCCCTCCAGATAGCGATGTCTCAGAAATCAGAAAGTTTATAGTAGTGTTAGTAAAGTTACACTATTTGTACTTCGAGCTTTCAGAGATTCAGCTTACATTTTTTATGGTGTTTAATAAGTAAAAAGATAACAAAACACAATGCATGAACAAACACAGAAAGATAAAGACTAATCACAGAACTGCTATCTGTGAAATAATACTTCAGTGAAACTTGGTTTGCCTTGGTCCGTGTTGCTGGTACAAAGTTTAGTTATCATTTAGAGTCACCGGGCTCTCTGAAACAAAGATGGTATCTGTGAGAGCTCCCTCTGCTAGGATTTCATGGCTTTTTTATATGCCAAGACACAGAATCCAATGACAGAAGGGTGGAGGCTGGTGTTCACATAGATTATGATGCTTTGTGGACACACCTAGGATGCCCCATAGCCAGATTCATACTTCCCCAGGTTTAGGTTTTAGGACCTGCCAATCCTATATTATTAGTTAGCACAAAATATTGAGACCATAGCCCTCATTTATCAAGTGAATGCGTGTAAACTCGGCAGGTGTCTGGCACGATGTAATACTGAGATCCGATGGCGAGGACTGGTGCACGAGCCCTCTGTATTCGAACATTAATAAATGAGCAGTGGTCGAGAATTCCCTGATTAAGATGATTCATTTTCAGCTGCGCGATTGAGCTGGGTCTGTTAAGCTCTGTCAATGGTGAAGTCATAGCAATCAATTAGGGCACATTTAGGAGGCCAAACTAGGCATGTCTAGTTTGAGGAGTTTTGGGGATTAAAGCTGCGTACACACTTCCAATTATTATCGTTTGTAAACGAACAACAAACGATCCTGCACGATATCTGCGAACGATCGTATAGCACCGATCCTGTACACACAGATAACGATAGAGAGAGAGAGAGAGAGATAGATAAATATATATATATATA
>NC_092859.1:8191259-8203338 GCF_032062135.1 Pyxicephalus adspersus
TGACTCTCTGGCTTGATTCAACAAGAGCTCTATAAAGATTCCCTGCAAAGAAATACAATAATATATTTGTGCCTTGATGCCAACTCCTATTGTTCTCTATGAGAGCTTGGTCTATAATTGAGCTGGTGCAGTAGAGTGGCCGTACAGGGCCGGATTTTCCATAAAGCCACCTAGGTCGTAACCTATGGTACGAGTGAAAGTAATATTCCAAGGGTGCAAACAGTGCAGAGATTATTGCAGGGTGACATCTGTATTGAAGATATTGCTCCTGTCTCTCCATTCTTCCTCTGAATACCTTCTCTCTCCCCTCTCCCTGCCTCCCTTCCTTCCTTCCCCTCTATGTCTCCTTCTCTCTTCTCTCTCCTATGTCCTTTCTCTTCCTATTCCCTCCCTCTCATTCTCTCGCTCTCTTCACTTTCTCCCCCCTTCTATCTTTCCCCCATTTCTCACCTTTCTCCCTACCTCTTTAACTTTCCTCTTCCTCTCTTTTCCCCCTCTCCTTCTCTTTGTCCTGTTCCCCTCTCTTCTATCCATCTTTCTTTTCCTCTCTCCCCATTCACCCTCTCTCTCTTCCATTTCCCTCCCTTGGTGTCTCCCTTCATCTTCTCTCCTTCCCATTTACTCTGCCCTCTCATTCCCTCCCTTGTATGTCTCTTTCTCTCTACCTCCTCCCTTTTTCTCCCCTTTCACTCCTCTCTATCCCTGTCTCTCCCCTCTTTCTTCCTATTTCTCTCTCCCCCCTCTACTACCACTTTTCTCTTCCTCCTTTCTCTCCCCTTCCTCTTTCTTCCTGTTCCTCTCTCTCTCTCATCTTGCTTTCCACTATTCTCTCTATTTTTCCTCCCCCCTCATTTTCTCCCCTCATCCTCTCTGCTCTTACTGTCTTTTGTTTGTGGTGAACAGCTTTCATGGTGTGTTTTGTGTGCGTCAATGGTGGTTAATGCTTTGAAGGGCAGCACAAGCTAGACAGCCTAGGGGAGCAAAAAGTATAAATCTGGTCCTGTGGACAGACAGTCCAGGATGGAAGCTTGGGACCTAGGGGGCACCTAATGGCACATCCCTGACCTGTAGTGTCATTTACATATACTAAATTAAGGTGCTGGGTAAATGATAACTGTATATACTGCACTAAGATGCTAGCGCACTAAGATGTCCTCTAGCATCATGTAGTCCTTTTCTACCCTGCCTGACTGTCCCTGGACCACTGTTTTTGGTAATTGGATCACGTTTGTTTTATTGAAGGCTCAGCAACTCATATGGAGAATTACCTAGGGTGGTTTGTTTGTAAGGCAAGCTTGTCTAGAAGCACCCACTCATCTAGACTGACACCTACATTTTGATTTTTTCATTTAAGTCATACATCAAATATATGAGTAAAGGCAACATCTTGTTTCCAGGACCATGTGACAACCCCAGCACAATGCAAATGCAACCATGTGCCAAAGCTTGAGCAACTCGAAGTCTAAGGGGGCCTTAATTTTGACCATATAGTATAAGCCTAGGGCGTGTTTGTATGATTGTTGTGGGTACAACAATAGATTTGATTATAAAGATTTTAACCTTATCTGGGGGTCATGGAAAAATTTGAATGGCCCATAGCTTTCTAATGTGCTTCCAAATAGGGGTGATCAAATCATGATAATCACTAATACATTATTTGATTACAGTGTCGAACATATTTTTTGTTGAGTTAGATCTTACACGGGTAAGTGGTTAAGGTAAACATTTACGCTTATAGCTTTTCTTGGAGTGTTCAGTGTTAGGAGAATCCCGCCAGATGCTCCAACAATAGTCAGCCATCATATGTACATCACATCTACCCTCATACCGTCCTTCCATGATCTTCTCATCATTCACCTTGCTCATCACTGACTGCACCAAGATTTTCTGGGAAGTTAGAAAGATGGCCATGCAGAAAATGCCCCTTGATGCTCATATTGCAGCTAAGCATTTTGTAGCTCTCCAAAAGTTTCTGGACTATTTCTGTGTAATTATTTGCTACTTTATGCTCCGCTTTGAGTTATCGATAAAAAGTCACCATTCAGTTATAGAGTTAAAGATTGGAATTCCCAATTCCTCCATTAAACTAGGTATGTTATGGTAATGCACAAAGCCACTGTCAGTTCTAAAGTACTGCAGAAATGCAATCTCCCTGGTTCGAAAGTACAATACTTTTGTTCCTTTTTCAAATAAGTTTTCCTCGAGGAGTCTTGATGCTAGGAGTTCTGAAGCCTTCTTTGAACCCAAAATCACGTGCCAAATCACTCAACTTTGTAATCCCTCAATTTCAAACTCTTCATCAGTGTTGTCATCTAGTTCATCACCATAATCACGTTGTTCAAGAGAGGGTAGTGTAATGAAAACCAGCACTGGAATTTTATCTGAATGAGCCACTGGGCGTATAGCCGATGGTAGACTAGGATACTCTATGTTACATTTATTTTTCTTGTTATATCCTGAAGTTTTCACTATTTAAAAGTAACAGCCACTGAAATGATCTCCTGGCTCTCACCAAGTATACCAAATGGTATCTTATCACGTGTTCCCTTTGTCCAGATTCGTAAACCCTCAACACAGTATTTGCACACCTTATGAGGAGCCAAAGATCTATCCTGATCACCATGTTTACCTTTGAAATATGCCAAACAGGCTTGCTCTACTAATGTGCTGATGTTCGTCCTTTGACTGGGAATAGTGAATTGCCACAGATATAACAAAATGAATCAGGGTTGTTTAGGCACTTACAACGAGAAACAGCAGAACCAGACACGATCTGAAAGAAAGGAAATACGAGTGTAAGTGGAAAAATAAATTTTGCTTATTACCTACGTAGAGCAGCGCACAACCTCTGACCACACTGTCTTGCGTGTAAATGAATATCCTATACAAATCCACACTACAGTAATCGCATTAATATAAGCGGTGAAAGAAAAACCTGACATGATGCAAGAAAACTAACTGCACTTTCAGAATCAGCATACATATTTTAGTGTAAATAAGCTTAAAAATTGAAGTCAACAAAAAATCTGTTCAAAATTGTTCCCCAGTGTTATTTGCCTGGAGTCCTATATGGTCTTTAGATAATCAAACAATTCAAGACTCCATGCAACCAATAATAATGTCTCTTGTGATATTCTAAACACTAAACATTTGCATTTCATGAAATATACCATCAAAAAAAGCACAATTCTTCTAGTTGTTCATCAAGGTGCTGAACATGTATTGTTGATGTCTCTTTTTTAGGTGGGATTTGAGTCCTTCTTGCTGACTGATGGTGGTGAAACTGCTGTGGTGGAAGGTCTTCGTGTGGCACCCTGGATGAGAGGACAAGGTGTAGCCGGCATAATTCAGAGATTTGTCATAGATATACTTCATTCTGACCACCCGCAAGTGAAAAGAGTCCGCCTGACCCGTGCAGAGGACCCTCCACCGAGCATGCTGAGGAAGCACAAAGTGATCCACTCAAAGGTCCACTTTATGTTTTCATTTCTAGTTCCCAGTGATCCCATCACTACATAAATGTTCATATTGCATATTAAATACAGCATATGTATAAAGACGGCAAGCAATAACCTAAAAAAACAATCACACAAGGTTACAATGTCCTCACAATTCTTTCAGTTTCTGCAAACCTTCCTTTAAATCTCCACCTACATCTCCCAATATCCGAGACACGTAAGTCTGATTGTGCTAGAACACCCACTCTTAAGCTTCGTAAAGACGCCAGATAAAGGCCTTATCAACCAACAATTCCTGACAAATGAGCGTTCTCAACTAACAATATCACAAATCACGATTCCTTATATATGGCAACAATGAGCTCATTCTGTTGATTTACTAAAGAGCTTTAGATCATTCACCTAGTAATTTGAATTATCACTCTGCAAGGTATAATTTACTTGCTTAGTTAAGCTCCACTGACCTCAACCATCCAGGGCTGGTTTTAATATAGGGCAAAACAAGCCATCTCTCAGGGCTCCTACCTTTTCCAGAATGGCAGGGAGAAGGAATGCTATACATTTGGATCCTGTAATTCATTGGTCTTGTTTAGGGCCACATTTTGTATGAACTTGTCCCTGCAGACACCTTATCAAGTACGAGCAAAAAGCTTTGTACAGGATTGAGTATTCTTTGCATTGTGAATTTTCCCCACATTTAGTAGGCTTATTGAAATAAAAAATAAAAAAAAACTGAACAACCTAAACTCATTTAGTAAAATTTTAAAACTCTATCTTGCGGCGAATCGGACCGTTCTTGCTTACCCAACATATAAACGAGAACAGCCTGTGTAAATTGGGCCGGCGAGATCCAATTTTTTGGACCTGCAAGAGCAATCAGGGGACAGAGATGACAGCTCCACTCCCCTGATTGTTCTTGCAGCCCTGTAGTATGTGTTCTTTTATATAGATTCTATATCCAAGATCACAGGTGTACTGCAGCTATGCTAATATTGAATCAATGCAGCCGTGGGAACCATCACAGGATGATGAACACAGCCGCGGGACTTACACTGACAGGAAGAGTACCGCAGCTGCATTCATGAATCCAGCCATGGGAGTCCTCCTGTGCATGATTCCTGGGTACTAGAGCTTAAATGAGGGCAAGCCCTAAATTAACCTCTAGTGCCCGGAAGGCAGGAGGAGTACTATGGCTGCATTCATGAATGCAGCCATGGGAATTCTCCTGTGCGTGATCCCCGAGCACTAGAGGTTCCGGGGATCGTGCACAGGAGGATTCCCATGGCTGCATTCATGAATGCAGCTGTGGTACTCCTTTTGTAATGATTTCCTTGATCTTCCGATGGGTCTGCGAAATCGGTTCGTGGAAATTTCGCAGACTCATCGAAAGTTCGTGGAAATATTCGCGAGAATGTCAGAGGATTATGTGGATATACATTTGATGGCAAGGTGGATTGTTTGTGGCCATTTGGTTCACTATTTTTACATCATCAGACCGTTTTTGACAGAACAATGACTAAACACTGTGAAGGTGGGTTGGAAAATGTTGGTTTTGAATGTCCCTAATCTAGTCTGTACAGGCCTTTACAGTTCTTATAACAAGTAATTATGGATGGTAGGGTGATGTAGACAACACAAATATTACTTGAGCAAAGGGCACTACAAGTTGCTCCATTTATTGACAGTCACATATGCTCCATGAGCCACTCAAAACCCAGCATGAAGGTATCAACCTTTGCTGGAGGATATACATGTCCCCCTCCTCCACCCATCATAGCACTACCCCAGCATGTGGATGGAGTAAGCAAGTCGGGAGCATTTTAGTAAGAGTTAAGTGGTAAGACCATAGCTAGAAGGAAGATTTTTTGGGAGCTATAAATTAGTTTTCATGGTGACTACACATCATATCTTTTTTCCCTTATCAATGCATGAGCAGTATATGTATTACATTTAACTGAATTCCAAGCAAACAGCTACATACTCCAAAATCTACATGTTTGAACTGTGTCAACAGCCAGAAATTTAGATTAGTACATGTAGAATGATGACCACAGCTTCTTCCATGGATGGTAAATATCTTGGCTTGGTTGGTACCCCACCTTCACCACTGAGCTTTACCATCACCTTATTCCCCTTGATTCTCCTCTTTTCTGTGGTAATCGTGCACCATCCAATGCTGTAGAGTTTGACCCTGTCTATAGCCAACATTTCTTTTTTAATTTTAAATAGAGTAGTGCATGGTTTAAACACTTGTTAGGTCCATTTTGAAATGTGGGTACCATTAGGGAAATTTACCTTAATTTTCTGTCCTGTACACTTAAGACCAAAAGTAGTAATATGCATAATGTTAAAATAAAAACTTTATTGTTCTTCAAATGATTCACTGCAACAGCCAACATTTTGGGCCCTGAAAGAGCCATCCCTTTTTAATTGCTCTGATGAAGAGGAGGAGTTTTCTATCCCCCAAGACATGTCAAATGTTGTGTTTTCTTTAATGATTTTAAGCATATTCATACTTCTACTGTAGGTACCTAAACTAGAGGTACCTTGTCAGGCATGATCAGCTGTACCAAGGTCAATATGCCTGAGAAATTGTAATAACCAGAATTAAGAAAAGGAATAAAGAATATATCCCAATTTAAGAATAATACTTTTCCAGGAGACTTTTTGAGAGATCTGTAGATATAACCAGCTCTCCAAGACTGCAGAAGAATAACTATCATGAGTGATCCAGCAAACCTGGAATGGTTCTGGTCCAGGATTGAAATAATTTGCCAAATGATAGCAATTGATTTTGAGGAAATCCATTCCAGGTTTGCCCAGGTTCTCCCATGATAGTCTTATCTATTTCTAATCTTGAAGAGTTGTAAAATAAGGCTCAGCGTGAGAAGAATATTTTCTTAGTTGTCTATTCCTGTTCTGGTCACATTTTTGGATTTTGCCTCTCTATAAGACTGGACAAACAGTAAGAGTAAATCTCCCCAACGAGGACACAGATAGGAAGAAAAACACATTTGGTATACTACCCCCTCACCATGTCATCCAAAACTAAGGAAAAGAACATTTAGGCTTCATGTACACTTTATTGAAGTGTATGTAAAGGGATGCAGTGAGCTCCACTCTACTAGTTGTATATTGAAAGTTTTTTTAAAACCATTATGTTGGAGTAAGTGACTTGTTTAAATCTATTATCAGGCTGGAGTTCAGCTTTAACAACGTTTTATTTGAATACATCAGCGAGCTAAAGAGTGTTTATTTTCCTATTAGCCGGAAAATGTCACACGTAAATGACAAATAATGTAGCAAATTATAATTATCAGATACTCTTTATCTAGTCATCTCCGCCAGATAAGGAATGCTTCCAAATTCTATTAACTGGGTTCCCTTAATGGGATAATCATTGCTTGATCTATCTTTGTTCCACCCACGTCCTTGCTGCACACAAACTAGGCCATGAGGATGGAAATTGCCATACGTTGCTTGTGTCTGACTACCTGCACATGGCAAACATGTAGAACATTAACAAATGAGAATGTTTAGTAAAATGCACAGAACCAGTCACAGCTAGACTTGCAAGAATCTTATTATTCAGTCTTTAATTGTGATAACTAATCATAATATAACAAAGATTTATGTTTGCCCCTGTAGTTTTAGGCTTACTTTAAAATTGATCTTTCAACCATAATCTAATTTATCTCATTTGCTTACTACCTCCCCGGTACATATTTGCATGTCATTCAGGTAATTCTTTTGGGTTGGTCCCTGGCACTTCTTCATTCCTTGCCTAGGTGAGGGTTACATAGCCATCAGCC
Source organism: Pyxicephalus adspersus (assembly GCF_032062135.1). NCBI lineage: Eukaryota > Metazoa > Chordata > Amphibia > Anura > Pyxicephalidae > Pyxicephalus > Pyxicephalus adspersus. The sequence continues at coordinate 8,198,530 of NC_092859.1, forward strand.
CCATGTTGACATGCTTCTGCTCATGTGAGTTGACCATCCCAAGGCCTCCTGAAATGCATACGATGGATATTTCATCCATCCATAAAGTCTTCAGGGCTTTAAGACTTTAGTCAATAGGTCAATCTCATCAATGCGCTGCAGGCCATTGGTCCAACACTTTTTATTCATATTTGTACCTTTGGACTTCTACTCTAGGTATTAAAAATTACCAGGCAGGAGCAGCATTACCAGGGCTATTGTGTCTGAAATATGTCATTGGAATTAGGAGTATATCCCAGACAACTGTCTTCCAGAAGCCTCTTAAAGAGAGCCTAGGCAAGGTAATTTGGTGTTGATCCCTGAAACGTCTTCATTCTTTGCCTAGGTGAGGGTTATATAGCCCTCAGCTGGCCCCGTGTTTACATGCTTCTGCTCATGTGGGTTGACCATCCCAAAGCCTCCTGAGATTTATGACATAGATATGGGAGACTTTAGGCAGGAATTTCATAACCCTAACTGGTCCCCAGTTGACATGTCCTGGTGCATGTGGGTCCACTGTTCTGAAGACTCCGTTCTGAGAGGCAATTATGTGGGTATCCCATGAGGCTATAGGCAGTCTACCTAAAGTGTGCCCATTCTATCCCTGTGGTGGGAGCCAATCCAGGCCTTCTCACCTGTGAAAATACAGACGTAATAGCCAACTTCTAAATCCAAGATGGCGACACTAAAGAAAAAAAAACACTTCAAACATTTCTCCTGGGAGAAATACAGCACTGAAGTTCATGGACTGGTAAGCATGCGTTCTTTAGTATCCTATAGGGACAGGACTTGTAGATTATTCTTTATTTTGGACAGTCAGGTAAGAGGGTTTCTTTAAGTTTGACAGTTACCACCATGTCAACTGCCTTTCACTGTGTATTCTAGCTTGTGAGAGTACATAACACTATTAAATACCCAGTAGAAAGGAGATATCAGACCACCCATTATCCATGTGTCTTACCATTACCTACATTCTGATATATGAATGAGGGATGGCCTGAAAGGCCTACTAAGGGGAAGACCACCACCCCATCTCATGGAAAGAGCATGACAGTAACTGGCTTTATGACCAGGAAGATGGCCAAATAAATTCCTGTGGTTGACATCTTTCAGATCACTGTTTTTAAAATACAGATAAGGCTTTCCTAGGAAAGATTTCAGATTCTCCTAAGGTAAGGTAATGACTTTGAAGTTGATAACTGTCAATTTTAGGTTAAGTTCAGGCAAAAAAATAAAAAAAAACAATGTTGCAAATGTAAACAAGAGGCCATTTTTCACCCATAGTTTTATTTTCTATATTTAAGTTTATTCTCCATTTTTTCTACCAGGCTTTGGTGTCTATAATGCTTGCTTCTGACCATCTTGAGGATGCCATGAAAACATTTGAGGCTCGTCTGGACAATGTGGGACAAAAAAATAACTATGCTGTTCTGGAACCTGAAGAAGTTCTCAAACTCTTTGATGGGACAAAGACAGCAAACGATCTTCTTCCTGGGGGTATGCTAGTCCAGGGGTGGCTTCCTGTTACCACCCAAAGGTCCAATTTGGAGATGCTTTTCGAAAGAAAAATCACTTGGATCTACACCCAAGCCAGAAATACAAGTGTTTCGCTGGTATCTTCAGAAAAAATCTTATCTCGTAGTGCAGACACTTATCAAACTATTAATGAAAACAAAGTGAGCGGAGGATCATCAACCCTTCCATCCTCTTCTGCAGGGTTCCTTAGCCTCGGTACCCCAGCATACCCCGTACCTTATGCAGATGCCACATATCGCTTTGACATTGATATGTTTGGAATTGACCCAGCATGTGCTAAGGTACATGCTGTGGAGCAGCTTAAGCTGTGTATACAATCCCTGCCTGCTGGGAGCAATATAATCTGCATCATGTATGTAGAAGAAAGTCTAAGAACTGAACTCAATCAATTTTGTGATGGAGTTCCATCATTCATGCTAGTAAAAGAACAGATGGTTCTAGAAAGGGACATTTAAGCCTTTGGATGACCATCTTACAATATCACTGGGCTTAATTATAAACTATATGGCCAGTTTGTGGACACCTGACCATTAAACCTACCTATTTGGCCAAAACATAGGTAGACATGCCTAATAATTGTAAAGCTCAGATGTTTCCAGTGTGTTAATTCTACAGCAGATAAATATATTTTTAACAATGGTGTGCTTGAGGAGTTTATTTTCTGATCTAGGATGATGATGCAAGCTCCATAAAGACATAGTGTGGCATAAGGGTATTTTTTATGTATACAAGAGACCTGAACATATTTAAATAGCTGGAATGCAATTGTGAGCCACATTTTCTAGGTCAACATCACTGTGTGACCCCACAAATGCCTTATTGACTGAATGGGTACAATAGAACCAGAGAAACACTCCATAATCCTGAGGAAAGCTGTCTTAGAAGACGGGAGGAAAATCCCATTTTAATGTTCAGGGTTTTGGATTGAGATGTTCAACAAGCTCATTTAGATGTTGTTGTCAGTTATTCACATACTGTTGGCCTTATAGCAGGGTAAAACTATAATTGACCATCATAGTCTTTATTTTACCTAGGTGTAGGTAGCTTAGAAGAATATCATACCTTACCTGAGACAGCACAGCTGCTGACACACACTTAGTGGAGTGAGGAACCCACTCCAAGGGTAAATATTAGTTTGCACAGAGTTGTTAGGCTAAAAATAATTAGATATTTTGGGACTGAAGTTCTAAATCAAGTGTCCTGTTTTTTTCCTCTACCTCCTATACCGGCTATTGTGACCACAGCACACTACAAATAGCAGTCTCCACTTTTCCCGAAAAGGTGGGGTAAGCTATAATGTTTTTCCTTTCCTGAAAGTTTAATTGGACACTATTTTGTAAACTTTAAAAAAGCTTCTACATTATATTGTTATTATTTATACATTTATTTGTAAAGATTTTATTTTGTAGTGTTGGCATTGGCCCCTGTATTTGTCGAGATGAGTTGGAGTTTAACCATTTAAGTATGTGGCAAACTGTAGTCCTTTAGTTAACCAACCAGGGTTGGTTGTTGTATTTTCATACACCTCCATCAGTGTCAGCTGTAGCCACCAGTGGGCCCCTGTGCAGAACTTACCTGGGGAGCCTCCATGGGGAACCCGAGTTAGTTCAATAGGGGGATGGAACTAACTCGGGTTCCCCATGGAGGCTCCTTTTGGTTGAGGAGGGTCCAGGGCCCTCGTACAGTGGCATCCTTTGCAAATCCCTATGTCTGCCCCTGTTCCCCACAATTGTTTATCCTAGGGATTTTTTTATTGCCGATTTGATTTTCTATATATAAATATTACATTGCTTCAAATTTTACTTTGTGAACAGTCTGAAGAAGCAGGCACATTATTTTTGGAAATATGGAAGTATTTTCAGTTTTGACTTAACTATTGTAGATATTTCTAAGATTGTTAACTATTCATTGTGAGTCACCAATGATAATTGGTTTACTTGTTTGTGGTACATACAGACCCCATACTAAGCCTTGGATCTGAAATTTTGGTTGATTGTTATCCTAATTGCAAGTAATAAAATATTTTTGATTTGATCATATCTTGTGATGTTGTGAAATGTGGATGCTGTTTGGCATGATTACAAAATCCTATTGGAAAGGTGCACACATACACATATGAACAAGGTAATCCACAACCATTACAAATTACCAAATTCATTATATACTAATATTTATGAATGCACTGTTAAAGATCTCCCATTAAAAATACCAAGATACTAAATACATACGAAAGGTAAAATAACAAAACTAGCTTTTTTGCAACACTTACCTTTAATCCAGAGATTTACAATGCAGCACTTTTTTCTGCCACTAGATGTCATCAGTCAGATAGCCGGCATCATTTATCCACTTCATCCAACTCCAGGTCACTCTGGACCCACCCTAGCTTTTGACTGGATGGTGAAAAAAAGCAGCATAGTAATTGGTTCATCCCTATGTCGCTCCTCCATCTCATCTTATCGGCATGCTTCTTGTAAACACATGAACTGATTAGCTCTACTGTACAGGGAATGCAAGAAGCTGACACCCATTCCAATTTATATACTTACATTTTCTTATTTCTATTTTTCTTTGGTTTAGACATTACATAATAAAGATTTTATTGGATGTGAGATGACAACCAAGGTATCTGACATTTTTAGAAAGAGAAAATAGCAATGACTTTCAGTATCTGATTGCTCAAACTTTTCCCGTAATTTTGACACTATGGCTAGAAACCCTAAATACCTCGAAAAATTACCAGCAGTGGTAAATAGTCATCAGATCTATACTAGGGCTTTTAAGCTGTGCACGGACAATGTATCCATCAATCACAAACTTAGATGGGGACAAAGACCTCTATGAATTGAAGTGATTGTGCTTGTTTTTACATTGGAGGAGGGCTATTTTATAATGAATGGATTTTATGTGTTTGTTCCCTTTTAAATTTTGTTCCCTTTTAAATTTATTTCAAATAAATTAGTAGGTTTTAGAGCAGTGTTTCTGGACCTTTTAAACATGTAAGAACCCTTTGAAATAATGTTCGGGTCTTCTGGGGTTCCCAGCTAATATCATTTTATCCACAGCTCACCCAGTATCACCCTTACAGATAGCCAAAAGATTGTTGGTATCACTGCTCATGGTTTAAGGAACCCCTAGAAACCTCTGGAGGACCACTGGTTGAGGAACACTGTTTTCAAAACTATCTAACTACACAAATTATTAATATTATTATTATTATTATTATTAATAAACAGGATTTATATAGCGCCAACA
>NC_092859.1:8205520-8268511 GCF_032062135.1 Pyxicephalus adspersus
TCAAGGAGGGTGAGGTTGCAGAGTTTAGAAAATACCGGGTCTAGAGTGTGTCTGGCTATGTGTGTGGGGTCATTGATGTTCTGAGTGAGTCCAAATGAGGAGGTAATGGAGAGCAGAGGAGGGAAGGTTGGGCTCATCTATTGCAACATTAAAGTCACCAAGGATGAGGGTGTGCAGATCATGGGATAGAATTTGTGGGAGCCAGGACGCAAAATTATCCACAAATTGTGATACTGGGCCAGGGGGGCGGTAGACATCAGTAACAATGAGGGGTAAGGGGCTTAAGAGTCGGACAGAGTGGACTTCAAATGAAGTGAAAATGAGAGAGGGTGGGGTAGGAAGGACTCTGTATGTACAGTTAGGTGAGAGAAGGAGACCCACACCACCCCCTACTTTGTTGCCAGGTCTAGGGGTAAAGTGCAGGCCTCCATAGGAGAGAGCAGCAGCAGAGGCAGAGTCAGAGGAGGAAAGCCAAGTTTCAGTCTGAGCAAGAAAATTCATAGACTTAGAACTCTGAAGAGATCTAGATTTAAATACATATATTTTTATTTTCTATGTTTATTTAGAAAGAGATAGTAAAAAAATATAATATATTTTATTTAAGTTTTTTTAATACAACTTTAGGTAATTTGCACAGCTTCAGATATTTACTCAAATATTTTTGCTCCAAAGAGAGTCTGATGATTAAAATGCTATTACATAGCTGTGATTCTAATGTGATGTAAGGGAATGTTACCACTCAACATGAGCGTTTGCGTTTTACCTTAGAAAAGCTTTATTACCCTTTCAGAACTACATTGGCGCACGATGGAAAAAAATAAATGGTTTGCGTAAATTGTTGGCATCACATTCAGATAAGATCAGATCAGGTTGGGTAGGACAGAAATCAGCATGATGATGACTTTTTCTCAGGTCTGCAATTGATAACATTTTAAATTGCTTACTTACAGGAACATTTGACTCTCATATAGGAGGCACAGATTGTCATTGCAGAATGCGGGGTCACTATGCCCTGGAAAATTGTCTGGGTGCGAAAAATTATGTATATGAAAAATTCCAACAAGCAGAACACTCACAAGACTTCATCATTAAATTAAACAATGTCAGCATTTAACTGTATGTAAAGGCAGCAAGAGCATTTGTGTTTGGTCTGCTACAGTACAGAAAACTAGTCCTGAAAAGGTCTATATCATTGTTTCTCAACCAGGGTTCCTCCAGGGGTTGCTAGAGGTTCCTTGAGCAGTTTGTGTCTCTCCGGTCAGTTTACCTGGCTTTTTGTCTATCTGCAAGTTTAATATTTTTCCCAATAGCCAGTGATGTAGGAGCCTTTCTTCCCACTGACCACCACACTAATGTATTGTGAGTTGTGGATATAATATTTATAGCCAGGGTTCCCTGAAAAGCCGAAAGTTATTTTAAAGGTTCCCCCATGTAAAAAAAAAAAATGTCGACAGAATGGACCAGCAGTTCAGAATCAGATTTTTTCAGTTCCCTCAGCTGTTGGTATAAAAAAATTAGATTTCGAGCCTTGGAGCTGGTCTAAGACATGTAATGGTTTGTGGGGGAAATAAACAGTCATAAAAGACACTGGGACCAGTGTTTATGTAACAATGAGATATTGGATCTTTCAAAAGAAATAAAATCAGAATGTAAACATTGTGTATCTCTGAACTACATCTATGGCGAAAAAGTCAATGATCGATTTTAGAGCCCAAACTCATTAGCTGATGGGAAACATCACAGGAAAAATATGAAAAATAGTAAAGACCCAAGTTATAGCAATGGAGCAATGAGCAATTTGTGTCTCTCAGGTCAGTTTAGGTGACACCAATGATGTTTTTGACTTTTTCTTTATGCTGCTATCATGTTTGAAGAGAGAGGGCCACTAGGGGCATTACGGCTTGCACAGGAGTAGTGTGAGCCCTGAGAAGGGCCAAGGTGTAGAGTCTAAGCAGTAACCCGGTTTTCTCCAGATCCTCTAGTGGTGAGGATATTGCGCTGCTGGTTACCACCAGGTTGCGATCCTTGGGCACACCAGGGTGGGCAGGATGAAACACGGTACCAAATCACAAGGCAGAAGAATAGTTGAGGAAGGCCGGGGTCGAGGCAGGCAGCAAGCAAGAGAGGTGAACAGGAACTAGCTCAACAGAACTAGGGGATCGGCACTAGTGGAGACACATTGCACGGATGCTGAGTGCTGTGTCTGAGTTAGCTAAATAGCCATTAAGAGGCTATTTCCTGATTGGCCGGCGAAGCTTATAAAGCTTGCTAGTGAAGGCATGCCCAGAGCCAGAACTGACCGCATGCGTGGGAGAGAGGCGTCTGCGCTGTATTAAGGAAGAGGTAAGTGTGGCAGCTGCATTCTAAACTCAAGGGTTCCTGGCACCTATTTTGATGGGGTCCCAAGTCTACTGTTATTCTTGTGAAGCCTAAATAAGCCTAAATAACTAATTGTTTCCAGCAAAATATAAATTACAATCACAATGGTAAACAATTAGGTAGAAACGGCAATAAAAGAGACCTTCCACTGGGTCTGCCACATCTTTTCATAATGCTACACATTTCCATATCCAACATATTGATGTGATCACACTGTATCAATGCCATACCAGCCTGGACATTGTATCTCAGTCAACATCCAAAGGATACATTATGATCATATCAACCCAAACATTAAAGTTACATATACTTAATTTTAGTTCATTTTAAATTTCAGATCAACATGAAAGTTGCAACTAAACATACAACATACCTATCCAGACAGAATGAGATATTGATAGAGGGACAACTCCCTCAAAGATAGCAATGAAGAGATAGCTCGAATGAGAGAGAAAAGTAGGCAAGATGAGATGTGTATTAAAAAAACATAGAGAAGTCATTCATAGACGTCAAGAGATGGACATAGGGAACCACAGACAGGTTCTAGATCAGAGTTTGCTAGAGGTTCTTTGAACAGTTTGCGCCTCTCAGGTCAGTTTAGGTGGCACCAATGATGTTTTTGGCTATCTGTAAGGGTGACATTCTTCCCACTGGCCAGCATTGTGGAAATAGTAAATATAGAAGGGGTTCCCTGAAGACCTGGAAGTTATTTCAAGGGATCACCCATATTTAAAAGGTGGAAAAACTTTGTTCTAAAATATCATTTCTTATTGGGTTGTTTTAGGTATATGTAATCCAGGGATCCTAAATCTTTTGAAAAGCTTCCTTCCTATCCTTGAATATGCAATGAACCAAAATCCAGAATAAACTCAAGAATCAATGTGGAAAATTTCCACAATTTTATCTATTGCTACTTTAGCAGCTAAGAAAAAAACAAAGTATTAGTCTCTGAGTAGACCTAAGAATATGCAGTGTCCGATTATTTAATAAAGCAGTCGGATCTGGTTTTGGAACATTAAACCCAATAATTTTAAATAATATTAAGGTAATGCAAGTTCAAAATGTTTTAACATTTGGGCAATGCCACCATAGATAAAACATTTCGCACAAATGATCACTCTTCTGATGGAAAGTGGGGACTTAGCTACCATTTTGATCATTTAAAAGTGTTTTTCTCAAGATGTACTTGTATTTGACCTTTATCTACAGTTGTTATATTATAAAAAAGCAATTGTGTGCCTGTTGCTGAAAATGTAAAAGAAAAAGAGCACACAGAGAGCATACAAATTTTATTTTTGGACCAGGAAAAAAAGAAATTTAAGGACCCTTTGACTACAAACCTATCTTTTTTGATTCAGTTTTTACTGAAATTTTCAAATAAAGTAAACAATAACATAACACAACACATTTGCATAGAATAACAAAAAAAGAAATAAAAAGGTGGTGGGGGGTGTGTGAAGAGGCGAATAGGGGGTTCAAAACAAAAGGAGTGCTAACCAGTAACCAGATATCAGTAGAATAAACATATAAGGTCAAACATAGTTCAACACCTCTTAGGTTACAAAGTCTAAATGCAGCAGGTGATAAAGTAGTTTTCCAATATTGACATAAAAAATATAATACAAAAGTGTAATAGTACAAAAATAGCATTATTCACATATTAAAAACTTGTGAGGTATACAGGCATGAGGTACCTTTTAATCATTCACCCCCTTTGTAAACATTTAAATTCACAACGCTATTTTTCTTACCCGATGCCCCAACTCTGGGTCTTCCCCCCTTATTGTTTGCATTCAGTGGGTTTCTTTTTTTTTGGCTATCCACATAACAGCATGCAAACTTTCATGTGAACACATCCTACTGGTTTTCCAAGGTAGGTCATTCTTCTAAAAAGAACAAAAGACCCACGGTGATGATGTCAGTAAGAGGGGGTGACCAATAAAATGCCTTGCAGCCCGTTTATTGACAATACCAGGAATGGTGAACTGTGTACATTGAATAGCTACCCAAAGTTATCTTGAACTTGGATTTATCAGAACCAAACCAAATGTTGGATTTTTTGAGCTCATTTTACAATCTGTCTAAATCTTAACAACGTATATACTCTTAGGGATTTTAATAAGTGAGATATCTAAACAGATCTGCACTCTTGCTGTGTCCATCCTGATTAGTTACCGTTATACCTATTGATTTTACTTATTTTATAATTTAAGAATGTAAAACATATGCAAGGAACAAAAGGGGGACCCTATCTATGATAATAGGAAATATCAGTCAAGATATGAATCAAGTCAAGGTATGAATCAAGTGCACATCCCCTGATGAAGCCATGTGGCGAAACGCGTCAGGATTGAGATCTGTGAGCTTTATGTACCTTTGCTGCAACACTTAGTCAGACGATTCTATACTTAGAAAGTAAGGCATATCGCTATCAAGGGGCGCCTTTACAGTCCAACTGTGATTTTAGCATGTTTGCTTTTCTCACATTGATGTAATGAAATATGTGTCACTCGTGTTGTACTTTTTTGAAAAATACGCCTTAATTTGCTGCCTAAAATCCCTGTCTCTTTTCTACTTGATTCATAATTTAAGAATGTAACCAGACTAGCTAGGACACACAAAGGTTGGTGGAAACACCCAAGACCTAAACTCCCATTGTTGGAGTAGTTAAGACATATACAAACAAAGCCTACTGGACTATTATATCTCCTTTAAGAGACAAAGATCGTTTTTATAGAGATATAGGGTTAACACAGATGAGAACAAGAGATTGGAGATGAAATTGGGTTACATATGGATCAGATCAGAACCTAGTACACACATTGGCCCCTGATCTGTCCTAAATTTTAAATTTTCCAAAAGTATATTACTTGAGATCTAATTTCTATAAAGAGTAAAAAGATTTGCTGACTTAAGATCTAGACAAGTGTTTCCTAACCCGGTTTCGTGGATCTCTAGGGTTCCTCCAGAAGTTGCTAAGATTTCCTTGAATAATGAGCAATTTGGGCACCAATTTTCTGGGCTATCTGTAAGGATGGCAAAATTTCCCATGGCCACCATGATACATATTAAATGTAGCAGGGGCTCCTTGAGGACCTGAAAGTTACTTCAAGGGTTTCCTTCCATGGTCAAAAGGTAATCAAGTTAGTTACATGTTATTTAACACAGATTTGTGGAATAATGATTAATGCATCACGCTTATCTCCTGTTGCAAAGCTGGTCTCCAGATGCCAAGCACAGAATTATTTTATCCAGCTGGTAGAAGAGTATTAAGCAACTCTTTTCACACAAGAAAGTTTTTCAACTTGTATCAGGGCTGTAATGCTGACAATCTTTGATATCTATAAAATAGATAACTAGCAATGTCTTGAGCACCTCATGGACCATAACTCACTTTCTTCTGATGCGTCTATGCCTACTTGGAGCAGAAAAGTTAATGAATGATCCATGCCTTTCCACTTCTCCAACTTGGTTTCAGCAATATGATGAGCTTCCTGGATCTTGGGCCACTCAAGAAGACGTTGAGATGTTTGGAAATGTAATTGTATATAAAATATTGCTTTAAACAGAGTATAGTACATGACTCATCGGCATTAAAGTCCCCTTGGCTGTATCTTAACTAAATACCACTAATACTAATTCCACCCCCTCATCACTTAAAGTAGTACATATCCATTATCTGGTACATGGTAGGAAAACAGAAGCCTCTCTGGGATTTCTTAATGTATTCATGTGCGTCATGTGGCTTACTCCAGGCAACAAGTTTAATCATCTATTGCACTGCTAGTTATCTCCAGCAGACACTGCATTTGCACTGAGATTCAGTCCCAATGAAGCATAAAGATGTTGACTGCTTGGGGTGGGCTAATTGATCCAACCGAACCAAGATTTGCTGATATTTGTAATATTTGCCTGGATTGGGAAGATTGATTGGCTTATCTTTGTTTAAGTAGTAAATGGGTCTTTTGGACTTCAAAAAAAGTTCTCTTTTTGTAGCACTCCTAATCAACTAATAGTTGACCTAGGAAAAATGATGGATTACCTGTTTATGATAAACTATGCAAATAAAATCAGCATGGTATCTATCTTCGAATCTATACCACCAGTAGGATCTACATCCTGGGAAGCACACAGCTTACCCCTAAGTTTCCATGTCACCAGTTAAATCTGACCCCAATGCACCCAGATTATTCTCTAGTATAAATGTCAACACAAATATATGCAACCCAATGCACATGGCGCACTCCCCAGTATCCATGTCATCCCAACACACACAGCTCACTCCCCAACATCCACGTCACCAGTGTGATCTGACCCCCAACACACCCAGATTATTCTCTTGTATCAATGTCACCACAAAGATATGCAACCCAATGCACATGGCGCACAGTGATGGTGACAAGAGTGGTTCTTTCCTTTATCAGATGACTTGTAGTCTGAAGCTCATGTAATCAGATAACAAAGCAGGAGAACGATAGGAAGAAAGGTACAGAATGCTGTCACCCTTTTTAAGGAAAAACATGAACAAACTTACCTTTATGGTAAGATCACAATAGTTTTTCAATAAAACTACAGATTTAGAAAATTTCTTTTGAAATTACGTCAACTTGTAAAATCTAATCCCATAATAAAATGATTGGGTTTTCAAATTTAGCAAATTCTTTTTTTGTTAAATGTGGCCCACCACTTTCCCATCTACAACTTATTATTGGTCCATCTGACCACTCATTAGAGTTATGGCCAAGCCAACCAAGATAAGTGACAGGTGGGGGGGGAACAATAGTTTAACGTTCAGAGATTTCAGGAAGCCCATGAAGATTTATCAACTAAAAGCACCTTCATCATCAATGTGGTGGGCCTAATAGATGTTTTCAGTTTGGTTACCAGTTTATTGAACTTCAGATGACAACAGGTTTACATTTTAAACAGCAGCTGTAGTATTACCCATAAAAATACAATATGGTAAAACGTTTGTGAACACCTGATCATTGAAAAGATCCATATAAGGAAGGAGATTCACCACTCAAACCTATACATTTAATAGCACACCCATAGATTATAAATCACTAAATGTCCTCAAAGTGACTAATAACGAACCCATGAAATTGTCTCTTTGGGGTGATTGAATATGTAACCATGACACTCATGAGAGCTTGTTTGACAACCCATTGCAAAACCATGGGCTTTAATGTAGAGGCCTTAACGGCCTTAACCGTGTTTTGGGGCCATCATAGTTTTTACTCTTCTGGGAAGTCTTTCCATGTGATTTTGGAATATCCGTGGTAATTTTTAGTCCTTTAGCCAAAAGAGAATTTGTGGGGTCAGATACAGATGTAAGATTAGAAGACCTAGCCTGAAGTTGGTGCTCTAATTTATGACAAATGTGATTGGTTGGGTTAAGGTCAGGGTTGTCTGCAGGACACTGAAGTTCCTCTACAACAAGCTCATCAAACCATATCTTGAAATGACTGGCTTTGCGTACAGGGGCACAGTCATGCTGAAATATGAAGACCTTCTCCATTCTGTTCCCAAAGTTGGACGCCACATTTGTCCAAAAGGTTTTTGTATGTTGTAATGTTAACAATTCCCATTCAATGGAAACACCAGAACTCATTTGGATGGGTGTCCACATACTATGGGCAATAGATAGGTGTGGGTTTTAAAGCGTGGGTGAGGGTTTTATAGCATATAATTTGATGCAGGGGAACAGTTTAGGTATTTCTAAATGAAACAAGGTGAACTATTAGGTAGCTATTAGAGTGGAAATATTCAATTCAAGAGCTTGAGTACGCGGTGTCATGCTCAAGTCAAACACAGCCAAGAAAAAACATGCTTTTAGGTTCTTTCAGGGACAAATTGATTGCTTTTCAGATTTGTTTATTATGCTTTTAGCTTTTTCATACTGCATTCTCATAGACCGGTAAAGAGGAATGAAAGCAGTTTAAATGCATCAAAATAAGATGTGAATCATTGATATAAACACAAAGCAAATGCAACATTAGACACAAGTGAACATTGCTGCCTGTGATCCAATTCAGAATGTAAAAACCCAGTATGGAGGAAAATATTGTATTGTGAGACGTGTTTATTGGTATTACATGTACAGTATGTCAAACAAGAATATCTTTTTTTCCACATTTTACCTTTTGAAGCCATCCAACCCAAGTGACCAGAGCTGGGAAAATAAAAGTAATTGTCAAAAGAAAAAGCTTCCCCTTTGGAAGCTTACCACAACTTCTTTTTTATGGGGACAGCTCAGAATTTTGGATTTCCTATCACTTGTAAACTATTGATAGTCGTGATCCGGACCAATAGTGTACACCACAGGAAAACAGACAGCTCTAAAAACCTGATAGAACAAAGTTCCTCAACTGCAGTTTTCAAGGACCAGGTACTGGCAGAATTTGGGGAGTTTGGTAAAACCATTCCTTACACAATTTGTGTCTTACTTCTTTGAGAAATACTAAAAATTTGTGCAAATCCTGGCCCCTAAAGAATTTGATTTGAGGAACTCAGTGGCGGGGCCGCTCATCACCACCAACCACCTACCAACAATACTAGGTGGGGCTTATTGGTACAGCCAGCTGCTGAACACCAAAGCTAGGGGATTTTTTTTTTGTACAACCAGGCATTGGCCATCAATAATGAAGGGGGGTATTGTTACAGCAGCCACTCAACACAGAAGCTAGAGGGAATGTTCATTGTAGCCAGATATTAGCAACTAATATAGGTTGGGGGTATTGATACAGCCTGCCACTGACCACCATTGCTAGGGGAGTTTATTGTTAAAGCCTGCCAGGGACCATAATCTTGAGGTTTTTTCTTGGGGCCTGCCAAAGACCAGCAGCAATGGGAAGGGGGGGGGGGGGTGTACTTATAGCTGGTGACTGACCACCAATGCAAAGGAGTAGTTACAACCTGTTACTGACCACCGGTAATGGGAAGGGGTTAAATTTACACTGTATCACTGACCATCAGTACTGGAGAAGGGGGATATTCTTACAGCCAGTGACTAACCACCAATAATGATGAGTAGTTTAAAGTTACATCCTGTTACTAACTGCCAGTAATGGGAAGGGGGTTACTTTTAAAGCCTGCCACTGACCACCAATACTTGATGTGGAGTAAATAATGTTGCAGCCTGCCACTGGCCCCGATTATTATAAGAGGATGACATTACTAATCGCTGACTACCAATTGGAAGGGAAGGTGGTATTTTTGTGGCAACATATATCAAATTCTAGGAGTTACTATTATTGAGACTAATGGTAGGAATTTACTCCCACAATACCCTGTGAAGCATCGCCTGCTTTATTGGCCACTCCTTAAGGAGTTTGGTAGTGCATTTGTCTCCTTTCAAGGCATCTCCTCAATTTCCATATATTGGGCAGACTGATGTGCTAACTTCCGTCTCCCAGCATACAGCTGAAATGGTACTTACAACTTCTGCTGTTCACCCTTCATCAGCCAATTTTTCTCCCAGCATTCATGATGTTTGTTAGGAAGATTGCTATCGATAGTAGTTGGAGGGGGTAAGGATCTGCACTGTGTGCCAAATATGTTGGGTTTGTCAATGAGTAATGCTGTGTTGCTCTCTCAAAAGATTGTCAAAGAAGTCTCCATAATATTATACTGTATTTTAGGTTTTAGAATAACCTTTCCCATGGGCATTGAAGCACCTCAGCCTCTGTCTTCCAGGACTGTATGCCATGGTTAAATCCAATGACTTGTACAATAATACTGTATCCTGTAGGATGAAACCACAAGGTGCAGCAAGGGATACAGTGATCCACCACTGCTGAAGATTTTGATTGATATTCAATGATTGATATTCAATATACAGGTATTTAATAGAATAAAATATTCATTGCAAAGGGATAATTCACTTTGCAACGTAAACAGCTTTTATTCCTTTAGTAAATCAGCCCCAAAGTCTTTGGAGAGGTATGTATTATATATATTTCACACTTTACAAGGAACTGCTTTCTGAAACTTTAGGGGTGACAGCATTAATGCTTCAAAAAAAAAAAAAAGCAAGCTGTTTTTGTAACTGCCTCAGCACCCCTGGCAGTGTATAAACCCCCAAGGCATCAAAAAGTTTACTGTACATCATATGTCATGTACAAATATACTTTTTTTCCTGCAAACTTCCACTGCGTCTTTTACTCAAGTCATTTCTGCATTTGGTCCGGAGTGACTCATTGAACTGGTTCGTGATGTCTAGGCTGGCCAAAAGCCAATGAATTCAGCAGCTCGCCAAATTGCTTTACATCATGTTCACATTTACCACTTATGAACACCAGGTGGTGGTGCTAGACAAGAGGAATTTCAGTTTGTGAAGTTTAGAGATTGTGACAAAAGCGTGTTCTAATCACAACGGCTTAAATACTTTTATTGCGCTTCAATTAAAGCTGAACTCTGGGCACCAATTCCTTAAAGCTTAACTAAAGCAAAAAAAACGCACTTACCTTTAATCCTGCAGATCCCTTGATGGCACTGGACTTTTCTTCAAACTGGTCCCCCGCTGCCCTGGAATTCTTCTTCGGCCCAGCATGGAAGGAGCGTCAGGCATCGCCATCTTCTGTCTTCTTCTTCGTCTTCTTGCTACGTCACCCATTCTTGCACTCCACGGGTGTAAAAAAAGACGTCACTCTCCCCTTAGTGAAGAAAATGCCCCTTCTGCGCATGCCCAATATGCAGAAGGAGTAGCCAAGAGCCTCCCGGGATCCTTTATGTTGTACGCAACCATTGACAAGGAACTTGCTAATGTTGCACTCAACAGCAGTAATTACTGATTTTTTCTTGGTTCTCTATTCTGGTGGGGTACATTTGAACACTCCAACACAATCCTTCATTAGGTCTATAGGTTTTATTGAAGATGAGGTCATGGTCAGGGGAGAGGAAGAGGGTTGCAGAGTAATTCAGGCTAATGGACTTCCCAATATTGAGGCCAATAATTCAAAGCCGCCCCCTAACAACTTCCCTAGGTGAAGGACTAACTTCTCTAGAGCCAGATTCAAATTCATAGAGTCATCTTGAAAAGTCCTACAAGAGTGATTAACCCTTACACAACAGTCCAGGTTCTCAAGTATTTGCAGGCTGTTGCCCAAAGCAGCATCTTCAGTTGGGTCTCTCACTTTTCTACTTCTAGGAACAGTCTCAGATCCCGATCCCTAACTAAGCTAGGATAACAACCTCACATAATCCCTAGTAATTCATCATCAGGGCTCCCCCCAGATCTCCAGCCTTCATCTTTTTTTTATCACCCATCTCATTGGGCACCAAACCCATTGACTGGGTGACAGATAAACACCTATTGTTAGCTAATGATTCCTATCCTACCTAACAACAGGAGAATACCAACCAATCACTCACGACAAAAACTGGAACCCCTATACTACAGCTAGGAACTGCAACCCTGCTTAGTTTAGAACAGTATTTCTTAGCTTTTTTAACACGGGGGAACCCCTAGAAATAACCTTCAGGTCTTTAGGGAGCCCCTGCTTTAATTAGTAAATCCACAGCTCACAGTATACCCGTGTAGGCATCAGTGGGAAGAACGTCTCTTACATTGCTGGCCACTGGGACGAATGTCACCCTTACAGATCATTGAAGTCTCTTAAAGTGACCTAAATGGCACAAATTACTCATTGCTCATGGATCCCCAAGCAACCTGTGGAGGAACCCTGGTTGATAAACTTTGCTCTAGATTTTAGGTTGGAAGACTCCCATTCCCCTACCTTAAAAGAGCACTACAACCAAAGGGGTGCTATACTAATAGGAGAATAGAAAGGGCCTCAACAATTTTTTGCTACTCTTTCAACCTTGTAGCAAAGAGAACAACTGTAATGTATAATGTAAATTCCAATTCTATGTTAAAAACATCTCTTCAACACAACTACCCCAACTACTGCATAGCCCCCGCCTGCACTAAAAGGGTTTAATATTCATTTTTGTCTAGGAAAACTTGAAAAAGCACTTTTACATACCTTATCCCTCACTCCCCAGTAGCCAGGACTACTAGTCCTGTATTGTACATAATTATATCAGGCCTGTGCTCAACAGATGGAGTTTAGGTTCCTGTAAAAGAAAATAAATGTTTACCCATTCAGCGTAGGGGTGAAAGGGTAGTTTTGTCTTTTTCAGAAGTTCCCATTTAATGATCCAACAGATCCCAGACCAACAATGAAAACGGGCCCCCCTAAATAGTTACCTACATTGGAATAAAATAAAGTAAGTAATGGTCACTTTTAGATTTGTCTTTCAATACACATATTAAAAATATGGAAAATGGATTTCTTCAAAGTCATTTGTTATTTGCTAGCAAATGTTTTGAATCCTGAACTAGATCCATTCCAGGTCTGCTGGATCATCCAGGTTCACTGATGAAAGTGTAACCTCTCCTGCCTCGGAGAGCTTTAATAAATTAGTCCAATAGTTGGCATATCTTTATGTCTAAATATTCTTCTAAAATGTAATATTATAGCCATAATCTTTTTTTGTTTTACTTTGGAAAGAGTAAAGCTCAACCAATAGGCAGAGCCCCTGGCTTCTTTTTGTGTGTTTATCAAACTACTTTTTTATGCTTTGCCTATTGTTTGAACTACTACTTTGCCTACATGAGGTCATAAGAAGATTCAATCTTAAAGATAAAGAAAAAAGAATATAGAGAGAGTTCAAAAGCAATCAGCTTCTGCTGTGCTTTTTGTTTAGAACATCCATAAGGCATTTTCATGTGAATTTTGGCTTTGAAAAACTTTGATGTAAACATTCTGTATAAACGTGTATCCACAGCCAACCTTATTTCAGTTTTGCATAAAAAGGGAATGATTTAAATTTCAGGTTTATTCCATTTTTTTGCCGTGTGAGTTTTAATAAGGAGACCTCTCTTCAGTTCTTATCACATATATAACAGGAAATGTCTGCAATTTTTTAAGATTTCTGTCTTAGACATTCACCATGATAGCAAGGGTCCCCATTGCATGGTTTACTCTTTCTTTCTGTTCTAATGGGGACTCAACATTTTCCCTCCAGTCCCAATTACAATGGTCACCATTGATCAATGAAATGAGTAAGTCCCACAGTAGGAATGAATGCAGCATTAAAATCTTGCCAGAACTTTTTTGAATATGGAAGTTGCTAAAACTTCCCTATTGAAGCCTTTTAAAGAGTTTTAGAGGTGATTAATGCCTGTGTAGTTACAATTAGTTCATCACATTCAACTGGACTTTTTCTATAATGTACAAGACATAGGGATACTCATCTAAGTGACTTTCGCAGTTGTAAAAAGGGTCAGAACATACTCCGACAATTAAATCGACATGGGCAACCTGGTCATTTAACTCAATCATCAAGGAAGATGTTCGGGCAGATGTTTTCATTGTGTAAGATTTGCATGGGATATTTCCAAAACTTCCCTGTGCCAATTCTGTATCCATCATGGTACCCAAAAATCTGGGACAGGCGTTATTTGTTGGAGGTACATAAAAAAATGTAAATTTGCTGTTAAAGTGCAGATGGAGATGTTAAATTAGCATTGCATTAGGATAAAAGATCGTCCTAAAGATTCATTTTATTTACGGATGATTATTTCAGTTTAGTTTGCCTCTTTCAACCAGTTGTCTGAAATGTGCACTTTAATGTCCTTGAAAAATGTCCCTTTCCTTTAAGATGAAAGTAGCATGATCAGACTTAACCTGCAACATTCACTCCCATATATGTTAAACTTAAACCCCTTTTTGTTGTACTTACATCAGGGAAGTTTCACAAACTTTTATACTTCCTATAATGTTCTTAGGCTACGTACACACACATGCAATGGTTCTCGTCCAATTGTTGGCCCAGGGCTGATATCGAACGAGAATCTTGTGTGTGTACAGTGCTCGTCGTCCATCACCCGAACGACCGTCCTGGACGACGAACGATCCTAAAGCAAGTGAAGAGGGAAAGAGCGCAGCGGGGTGCCGCTCCATTGTTCTCCCCCTCCCCTCTCCATAGAGCATAACGGCGCTGTATGTACAACGCTTGTTCATGCATCGTGAAGTTGTTAGTCGTTGGAAAGGATTGTGAAAGATCCTTTCCAACGACAATTATTGCACGTGTTTACATAGCCTTAGACAATCAACAGCTGCCGTAGCCAGTATTAAAGGAGGGGTTTTTCTTTTAGCCAAACAACACCTTGATTCAGTCTATAGTGATTAGATTAAGGTGATTGAGTTACCCATGCAGTTACCCATAAACGTTGGTTTATGTTCCTGGCCTCCCATAAACATTAAAGAAGATACCTTGGTGAGTCTTCACCATTTTCAAATATGTCCATTGGTGGTTGTGAGAAACCTTCTAATAATCACACTTTTATATTAAAGCCTTAGAACCGGTGACAATCTTGCCGAAGCCTTCAATTGGCATTTGTATTTTGAAAACTAAGGTTCTTAGATCTCAGATTATTACCAAGTCACCACAAACATAGTAAATAAAAAAGGAGAAAAAGGAAGCCCTGAATTGCTTTTTATACAGGAAACTTGTTCTTTTCGCATGCAGCTCAAGGCTTACAGCAATTTTCAAATATGATCAGATTGCATCTTTATTTTCCCATTCAAAAACCGAAATGTCAGTCTTGGGCAGGCTGACCCTTTAATGTGGACCTGACTCCCAATCTAGCAGCTTCCTGTTGTGACTACCTGTCTGAAAAGCAGCGTGATGAAAGAATTGTGTAGCTCTGAAAAGGCTGAGATGTGTTTATGCCCACTTGGATTAAGTGCAATAAATGAGCTTTTATGTGCAATTTGTGTGCAGCCTTACGATTCTATCTATAAATGACATTGCTAGTTATTTTACCGCCTGTTACTCCTTCTCCCACCTGCATCTGAGTGACACACGGAAATGTGATTAATATCAATTTCCAGGTGCAGGAGCCTCATAGATTTTATTTAATTGTCTCACTAGTTGCCGTTACACGTGTTTTTCTCTGAGCAGTCACGTGTACATCAAGTTCTACAATGTCTGATTTCAAGCAAACCTGCACTTTGCCTACATTGGGCAAAATTATAGGTCCAGTACCATCAAAACCTATGAATATATTGTTCAAATTTACATGTTTATTTTGTTTTTTTACCTATTTATGTGTGTGAATTATTTATTTTAGAAAAATACATTTATTTTAGAGAGGAACCTGTTTGAAAAACATTCTTGACATTTCATCAGAATGCAGAGGACTTTTTGCATGAGTTTTGGAATGTTACTTTACTAGTTGTATCATTGTTAAATGGCTAGTTAAAAGGCTGCCATCTCTAATAGAAGAACTGCAGAGGTGTCTATCTTTTTCCTTTTTCTTGTTTTTTTTTTTTTACACAAACCCTGTTGAGATTATGGGGGAATGTGGGGTCTGGTCATCGTGGTCTTTCCTAGAGGTCTGGTTTCTCTATGTTTCATTGGCTGTATGGAAAAGATAAAACTTATGTTTCTTCCAGCTGCACCTTTTTAGGATCTCCATTCCCCCAACCGTCTTTGTTTCAGGGTTCTTTAACATGTGGGCATGGGTCAACCAATACATTTAAACGTGCCAATGAATGTGTTTTGCATACTCTTCCATTTTCAATAGGTCCTCAACCCAAGGACCAAACTTAATTTGTTGGCTTATATATTTCCTGTGCATGGCAAAACAATGCAGTGGGGTTTGACTATGTGTGCATGTTAGGGTTAAAATGAATGGCATCCCATAGTAAATATACTGCAGTCTGATGTGCAATGCATGAACACGCAATACAACCCATGCACAGAAAGTCTTTAGGGCTCACATATATAATTGTATGCATAATTGTACAGTAGATATAAGTAGTGTTTGCCAAACGTTCTTTGAAGTTTTCCAAACCTTATGTTGAAGTCAAACCACAAGGAAGACAAATCTTCCACCAAAAGGTCTGAATGTTCCTATGGTGAAGTCTCTTGTGAGTGAGAGTTGAATTGATCATAAATATGCAACATCTGCTAAAACTGTTTCTCTATTGACAAAAACTGACCGGACTAGACTTTTATGGCATGCTCTGTCTTTACAGGTGCTGGAATCATAACATAAATAATCAGCTTTTCATACATTTCAAAATGGTTGATACTATAAACCGTCTGTTACTCCAGTACAGACAGAAGTATAAGATGAGCCTTTAAGTCAATTGAATTTACATGAGAATGTGTGTGTTTGGCCAAGGATGAACATGCCGTTCTGTGTTGGTATTGTGGATGACCCGTCAGTCATGGAGATTATCAGTGACATTTACATTAGTGTAATGAGATGGTAAAGTGGTTTGGAGATCTTTTCACCCATAAAAAGAAAACTGCAGCAAAACAAAAAAAACAATGCATTTAAAGGGAATTTGTCATATGGACCACTCCGAGCTCAAACACATCCTTGGCATCCATCCATCCAAAGCAGACACCTCAACAATCTACAGCAATGTTTCTCAACCAGGAACCATGGAACCCTAGGGTTCCTCCAGAGGTTGCTAGGCTTAAGCCATTTGCAGCTTGTGCTTCTCATGTACTGTGAGCTGTGGATATAGTAAATATAGCACAAGAACCTGAAGACCTGAAAGTTATTTTAAGGGTTCACAAATGTTAAAAAGGTTGAGAAACATTGATCTACATCTGGGTGCTATTTTAGCTTAGGTAGGTGCAATCTCTTGCTTTATGGGACTGTCGGGCGAGGAGAATTGGACTTGTTCCGCAATTGCTTATATTACAAGGAGAAGTCAACTCTCATGCAAATATTTGAAGCCATTTAATCATATTACTTGCTATATGATCAAAAGTATGTGGACATCATGTCACATTTTTGGCTTTAGGCTTCAGGCTACAGCATCCAAATTTTTTTTGACAATTTGTCGAACCTTGTGGTAACAGGTTGGTAAATGTCCTTTTTTGTTCCAGTATGACAGTGTCCCTGTTCTCAAAGCCAGCTCCATAAATACATGGATTGATGACTTCCAGATGGAAGTACTCAAGTGGTCTGTACAAAGCCCTGATCTCAACTGGACTGAACACATTTGGGATGGATTAGAAGGTTAACTGCAAATCAGTCTCATGAAACATCTAAAGCTGACCTCACAAATGTTCTTCTGGCTAAATGGGCATGAGTTCCCACAGAGACTCTCCAAATTCTTCTAAAAACCCCTTCTAGAAAAGTGGAGGGTGTTATAACCATGGGGAGCGATCAGCTCCATATTATTGGTTTTGAAATGGGATACCCAAAATGTTCTTATAGTCAGGTGGCCATAAATGTTTGGCTATTTGGAGAATATTACCAGGAAATACATTCCATATATACATCCTTCTTAGTTTTTAGCTCCAGCGCTGGTTCAGCTTTAAATTTCCAACAAGGACTTCAGGGTTTTTTAATTGTCAACCTGAATACACACATCTCATCTATGACAAATTTATACCAAACTAAAATATTGGATGACACAACCTCATCCTTTAAACAGGAAAAAAAAAGAAAAGAATAATAATTGTTCCTCTCACTCAAAGATTGCTAATCATTTTCTCAGCTGGCCTTTAACTGTATGGGAATTATGATGTGTTTGAAGCAGTGTTCTTCAGATTGCAGAAAGATCTCCTAAGCTGCGTACACACTGCCAATTGAAGCAGCTGAGCCATTATGTAAATACATTAGATCGCTGTGTGTGTTTAGTGAGTTATGAACAGACAATATTGTGTTGGTATTTCAGATGACGCTCATGAACGGAGATTGTCAATGACTAATTGACATGTAGCATAATAGGATGGTGAAATAAACCCACATATGGGGCAGACAATGGAATTCAATGACCACACCTATGAAATCTATCACCTGTACAGAGGCTGAAATGGAGGAAAGTAAGAAGTAAGGAGAAGAAGAAAAGAAAGAGGAAATGATGAAAAAAATGAAAGAATGAAGAGGAAAGGAGAAGATAAGAGACGAGATGAGAGGAGAGATGAGAAGAGAAGAGAAGAAGAAAGTAAGAAAATTAAAAAATGAAAGGATGAGAGAAAAAGAAATGAGACAAGACTAGAGAAAAGGAGAAGATTAGAGAAGTGAAGTGAGTAGAAGAGAGTAAAAGAGAGCAAAAAAATCAAGGAGAAAGGAAAAGATAATAGAAGAGAAAAAAGAAGAGAAGTGAGAAGAAAAAAATAAAGAGAGTAATTTAAAGAAGAAGATAGGAGAAGAGAGAAAAGAAAAATATATGAAAAGATTCAAAAAGAAGGAGAGAAAAAGATAAGGAATGAAGGAAAAGAGAGGAGATGAGAAGGGACGAGAGGAGCATATAGGAAGCGAGAGCAGAAAACAGGGGAAGAGAGAAGAATAAATTAGGAAAACAGGAAGAGAAGAAAGGAGAGCATAAAATAAAGAAAAAAAGAGTAATGAGAAAAGAAAAGTGAAGATGAGAAATAAAAAGAGGAGAAGAAGAGAAGAGCAGAAGAAAAGAAAGAAGAGAAAAATATAGGAAAGGATAAAAAAGGGAGAAGAGGAAAAGAGAGGAGAAAAGAAGGGAGGAAAAGAGAAGAGATTAGAAGAGAAAAGAAATAAGAAAATAGAAGAGAAGTATAAGGAGGGAAATAATAGAGAAAAAAGAGGAGAGTAAAATATAGGACAAGAAAAAAAAAGGAGAAGAGGAAAAGAGGGGAAAAGAGAAAGGAGGAAAAGAAGGGTGTCAAGAAGTGAAGTGAAGAGAGGAGAGGAGAAGAGAGAAAAAGAGAAGAAAAAGTCACAAGAAGGAAAAAGAGAGGAAGAGAAGTAGAAAGAAGAGAACACAAATGTTACTAAAGATGCTGCTGTGGCCTCTCTGGTTGGACACATCCATTCAGTGACATGATAAAACTTTTCTTTTGATCCTTTCAGGTTAACTTCTTTTGTTTAACCAGTGTGGTTCTGAGGTCCTTTGCAGAGCCCAGGCCCCACCTTATTCCCACAGACAGAAGATGCTATAGATGATAGTGTATTATAATTCTAACGTGGCCTTTAGGCTAAATTAATATTATTGCTCATATTGCATTTAGTAATTTCTAATTAATGGCAACTACATGTTTCGTACAGTTAGATTTTAGGGCCTGGAATTGCTGACCTTATACTAGCCGTGATGGGCACTCGTCGGGAACCCTGATGGAAGGGGGCACCAGACATTAAAATGAAGTGTATGGTAAGGAAGAAGACAGGTGCACTCCATGCTGGAAATCTGTGCCAGGTAATCTCACCTGCAAGGGGAAATATAGCTAGATCACTAGAACCACCAGCAGGGTAAAACCAACTGGATTGGCTCATCTGGCCACATGCTCATCGCCATTCCTCATGCTAGGGGGTACAAAGCTGTATGTTTTACATGCCAGTTTGGCATCTCTGGGCAGGGAAGGGGCAGTATCATAAAAAAAACACCCTGAACTTGGCATACGGGATTGCAGGAATAAATTGCCAGCAAAGCAGTTCTGGAATAATTCCCTCATCTTAATAAGGAAGCAATCATCTTCATTTACCTCATTTAGGATTTCTGTGGAAATTTCTTCTTCTGCATCTGAGTTTCCATAGGAACGAGCCTTGCATGAAAATTAGACCGAGAGCCTCAGGGTGATTAGTAATCACAAGAGTAATTAATATGTTAATTAATAGAGAAAGAACTTCTGGACTCCTGCCGTTCATCTGCCCACGTCTGTCTCCAGCTCCAGTCTCCTTTCTTTCTTTGTCCAAACCTTTCATCCCATCCTGTCATTTCAGCCTCTACTTCGGTTCATTTTATCCAAGGGCAAAACCAATACCCAAGGAGACCATCGGCCTCACTCAGTAATCAGTGTGGTAGGAAGTGTTAGGTGAAAGGGTTTCTAACAACCAATCAGCTTGGTGGAAGATGAACTTTGTTGCTTACTGCACTCTGAGTGGTATATTTGTAAGGATAAATTACTTATCTGCTAATCATTTGTAAGAAATACGACACATTTATAAAACATATATCATCAGCATAGGCTTGTATTTTCCATATTCCCATGATGATTTACATCTGCTGAGCTTTACATTTTTTTCTAAACCAAAAAGCCACTTTTTTGCCACGACATGGCCCACATTGTGGTCTATGGCATTTTCCACAGTCAAAGTGATGAACGCTTTTTGGTAATCCATATTACCAAGCAGATTGACCACCATTTAAAAAATTTAGTGAATGAGACATGGGTAGATTCAAACACTTTTTGCTCTAACTCCTAACTCCAAGTGGATAAAGAACAAACATGTACGAGTCAGACATCCATTTCTAATCCTCCACTTGACCCTAACAAGTAGGACTACACCAGACAATTCAACCTAATCTTAAATTTCAGCCTTTAAGTTGTATCCCAACCTTAGTACTGTACCCAATCATTCCTCCAACTCTTACCCTTTACTTTACCCTAACTTCTAATCCTTTACTTGACCGTAACAGGTAAGAATACACCAAACACTTCTTCCTACATCAACCTACCCATAAATATCAGCCTTTAGGACTTAGCCCAACCCCAAAACTATACCCAACTCCATCTCTAACCCATAACTTGACCTGAAATTGACTTTAACAAGTAGGACTACACCAAACACTCAACCAACCTACCTTTAAATATCAGCCTTCAAAATCTATCTCAACCCTAAAACTTTAACCAATCCTCCCTCTAACGCTAACCCTTGACAAGGGAACAGAACACTTTCAAGTTACCTGGTCACAAAACAATGTTATATAACAGATGGACCTAAGAACATTTTTTTTATAGAACATTCAATTTTTATTTCTCCCGTTGCTTGCACCTCCAGATATGGCTAGCATCAAGAGTAGTCAATGCGGAGTAGTTTCAGGAAACTTTGTCCTCTGCTGCATTCAGTGGTTATTTTTGCCAACTCCAACTATTGTGCGCTGTAGTAGTGTGGGGTGGGGAGGAATGAACCATTGAATGCAGCAGGGAACAATAGAAACTGATCCACTTACCAAAATCTTCTTGACCAAGGCAGCATTTGCTTGATCATCCAGGTTCTCATATGACAGTGTATCTTCTCCAGTCTTAGAAAGCTTTAATGAATCGAGCCCAATGCATTTGTTGAACATCCCATTCCATGGGCATTAGTATGTGGTTGCCCCTTTTTGTGGCTATAACAGTCTTTACTGTTCTGGCAATTTGTTCTAGATTAGCAAAAAGAGCATTTGTGAGGTTATACAGTATACTGATGCTAGAGATGAAAACTTGTTCCGTATAGCTGAGGTCAGGGTCAGTTCCTCCATATCAAACTGGGCAACAAACCATCACACCTAGATAGGCTTGTTGGTAATCCCTTTCCAAAACCATGGCAAGTGATTTGGAGTTGCCATCCCCCTTAGTGACTTTAACCTTTTTTCTTCTTACTAAGCTTTTCACATGATTTTGCCTGGTGCCAGTGTTCAGCCTGTAGAGTATTTGTGAGGTCAAGTACTGATTTTTGATGAGTAGAACTGCCTAGAATTCAATGTTCTACTTCTTCCTAAAGGTGTTCAGTTTGGTTAAGGTTAGGACTTTGTGCAAGAGTCTTGAGTTCCTCCACTCCAAACTCATCAAACCATGGAGCTGGACTTCTATAAAGAGCACAATCATGATGGAACATAAAAGGGCCTTCACCCCTAAAATGTCTTTGTATGTTCCAGTATTATCAGTAATCTTAACTAGAAACACCTCAACTTATGAACTTAGGGTGTCCCCATATTCTTGGCCAGCAAATATATTTTGTTTAAAGCAGAACTAAACCGAAAAATAAAAAAAAATCACACCTTTAATCCCGCAGAACCCTCACATGCATGAGATTACCATCTCTTTCCCTTAGTAAAGGAAAATGTCCCTTCTGCACATGCCCGACATCAGGCATATGCGGAAGGAGCAGCCAAGAGCCTCCCTGGATGCATGATGTAGGTATCCCGAAAAGCTCTAGATTGTCGCTGCGGTCAAGACAGAAAGAGGAGGTGCTTCGCCCTTTTTTTTTTTAAAAAAAAGCCTTTTGCACTGAAAAGAAAAAGAATTTTATGTTATATAAAAGGGTTGTCTACCCTTTTATGTAAAGTAAAAACACTGAGTTTAGGTTCGCTTTAAGTGTTTGAGTTTTGATAGCTAAAACTCCCCAGCTAAACTCCCCAGTCCCACCCCTCCCCTCAAAAAAAAAGTCAGTAATGATTTTAGGATGGACTGACATCCTAGCTTTAAAATAGTCCTTTTTATAACATTACCATGTTACGGTAATAGAAAAATAATAATCCTACTGATATACACTGTGGTCAAATTTTCATCTAAGATTCACACATTTTTTCATAGGATCCCGTAGTAAAAATGTGTGAAACACTGATAAAAAAAAGACCCCACCGTGTATATCTAGCAAACGTAGTCTGCCAATTCCCATAAAAAAAAAAAAAACGTTACAGCACGAAAAGCTTCTATAGGAAAATCTTGAAAGTCTGTCCCTAGGAATTAGAGGCGGCAGGAAAAGGAGACATGTATCAGCTCTCTGCTGGAGGTGACAGCGATGGCAGGGAGAATGGTTTTATGCAGTACTTCGTTTTCCCCTACGGAGTACAAAGAACTCTCCGCTGATACAATCAGAATTCCGCCGCGCTCCGTCTCATTGTCACTTTCCCCTGCTGCTGATTCCAGACACGTTTTCAGCGCTAATATTACATTAACCCACCAAAGTGAATCTCTGAGGTGTGTGGGAGTCGCGGTGACTCACTTCTGCGGCTCTGGGAGAGCGTGTGTGACAGTGTCTGAGCCGCTCTGTTTGTGTGTATACTGCGTTGCTTACACAGCTATAAACACATATGTACATGCTCCATGTGTACACACAGCAACACATCAAGGGGGCCCAAGCTCAGACCGATAACAGAGATAAGAATGACGTGAAAGTCGCTTGTGGCGATGAATTGATCTTCAGATTGTGAAGAGGTTTAGAAAAGCGCCTGTAATGAATTTTTCCAATCTCCATGGCTCCCCTTTCAATAAAGAACCTTTCATCATATATATGCAGCTTGTATTACCATTTGCAATGGGTTTGGGAAGTAAGAGGGAGACTCCTCAGATACCTCATCACTAGGGGTAAACAGATGGGTTGTGTTCCCAAAGTTTTCAAACTTTTCAGTGAACCCATTGAAGTCTATGTGGAATGAGTCTTGTTATTTCTCATTCTGGCCATTTGTAGGGCTAAAAAGCATACAAAGGGCATGGGAAGCTGGACAGTGCCGTGGAGGACAGGATACTAATGGCAAAATAAAATGCATAATAGTTTAGTACCTCTGCATATACATATTAGGTAATATTCCGGGGTCTTCTCGGGGCAAAGCTTCAAAAAAGATTGGGGGTGGATTATTCTATCATTTATTGGATCACCATTATTGAATTCTTAGTTTGTGAGTATGACTTATTATTCTTTATTTTTGCTGACAAACCTGAAAAGTTTTCATCCAGAGCCTAGCAAATTTTGGGGAGTGGCAGTGGTGATCCCTACTCATTACCATTTGTACTCATCATCATTATCCTTACTCATCATCGTTGTCATCAAGCATCATTCCTACTCATCACCACCATGACTGTTATGACAAAGTATGACTGGCCGTTTGGCAGAGCAGAGAGTGAAATTCATAGTTTTGAATAGTAAAAAGAGCTGCTAGGCTTTTATTATAGCACCCCATGAGGGCTCGAAATGTAATAATTGGCAGAGGGCACTTTTGATATAACCTTCCTATTAAGTGATAAACTAAACATCACCATCAGTACAGGACATTGGCATCCTCTGGTCATGGGGATGTTGGGTAAACCCAACATCCACTGACAGCTGACTAGAGTGAAATATCAGCCAGTGGATAGGTCAGCTAACAAAATAGGCCAAGAGAATTATAATTCTGAGAATATCCAATCACAGCTGAATGTTGAGATCCAAAGTGTAACCCAAATATTACTTATCTTCACTCAGCATCTGTCATGATACATATTTTATGGCAAACCTAAAACAAGTTATAGATGGTGGTGTGATGTGAATTGGCCATTGACATTGGCACAGGAAATTGCAACAGTACAACACACCAGTCATGTTGTTATCATTAGGCAAACAATTGTTGTGGTTGCATATAATCTGACCAGTCTTCTGTTTTCCAGAGAATGACTTCCTGGTGGTGTCTTCTAGTACAGGCACCTACTAATCATTTATCAATGGGTGGTCTAAATGGGTGCCCTTAGCAAACGTATAGGGGACATATATGAATCATGGTGTCCCTTAAAAAAATACAATTATCAATCCCCCCTGAAAAATTTAAAGTTAAAAAATAAAACTTTGGAGCAAACCTAGCATAATAAATCTTCATTTTAAATGTATGCATGCGAAATCTGTATGTGTAATACTTCCAAGCAATGGTGGATACAGCAACAGTGGGCCTCTGTGCAGAATTGACTTGTCCTCGCCACACTTCTGCACGCTTTGGACATAGGACTGTGTAAGCTTGCAATTTGGCTGCTGTGGCGGCCTTTTGTTGGTTGAGGAGGGTCCGTATCTTGGGGCAGGTGTTGACTGGGAACCTTCTGTTGATTTATAATGATCGCTGTACAGACTGGTTGCTTTGCTACTACCCACCAGCATGTTCTATTCTATGGAAGGGGAAGGGCTAATGGGCTCATTGTCAGTGCTAATTAGCTCTTGTCAGTGGTTGGTTGTTGAAAAATTGGCTGTATTCAGAAGGACAGAAGACCTACAGTAGAAGTGGTGGTAAGCGAATGTACACAATGGGCAATGGCTGTCCACCGTGTACTTTCAAGGACTCCCATATGTTGCTTACCTCACCTGCCAAATGTTTGACAAGGTTACCAGAAGTTTGGGTTTAACCGAGGCCAATCATTAGCCAATAGAGATGGATGGAGGTGTGGGACTTCCTCCTAATGAGGAAATTAAAATAAACTTCAATAAAGGTCGATCATTTAGCGATCCAAAAGAGCTAAGCAACGTCATGGGTCACATATATTGACTTCACCTGTGATGATCATAAACGGTCATCTACAGTGTTGGAAATCTGTTCATAGCTTATACCTCTTCATCTGCTAACCATTTTGATATTAGCCAAACCTAACTTTCAACCGAGTTGCACCATTTTATTTAACCCTAAATAATTTAGCACCATCATTAGCACCAGAGAGCTAAACCCAGTGTCCCAGTGCTACAAGGCCATTGCCATAACTGCCGTGCTTGTCACCAATACAAATTTTGATCAATGTATGCACATCTGTGGGACCTATAACAGATGACATGTAATAATCACATATAGATGGGTGTCTCCCTATGGTCTTTGTCTGAATTCTCTTCTGGCAGCCCCTCCCGCCTCCTGGTGACGCAGAATTCCCTCTGCACTGCAGAATGACTCATTGTGAGTCCGAGGACAGTTTAATCACCGAGTGAGGCTCAGACAACCGGAATGTATGTGTGTTTTCTGTGCAATGGCTCTCTGCGAGCCTACTGTATGTGCTATAAGCCAGCGGGGTCTGTGTGCCTATTGGCATAGGTTTGCAAATGGTAAAAAATGTAAAAAGCCCTATGGATTGTAAAAAAACTTGGGGTTAACTAAAACAGTATTTTTGTGAACAATTATATTCTGAGATCAATGGTATAGTTTAATCACCATATCATGTGCAACCAAGAATTCAATTTTTTTAAACTGCCCACCAGTCTTCCCTTCAGTCTAGCAGTTATTCAGGTTCTCATATTGGGCATTGGAAGCTGCAGCGAGTCATCTGAGGGAAGAACTCATGAATGAAAATGAACTCTAGCAGTAAATCTGTCTTGTGTCTCATGTTTAGTATTGGCTTGCTGCTTGATAGAATTGATTCATGTCCAATCGAGTTCTTTATCTTTAAGCTTATTCTGGGTCTGTCACGTATTTTGAAGGATTGTTGCTCTTGAGGAGTTCTTCTGTCCATCTCTTCTCCTTAGTTGGCCCAAAAGTGTTATTACCCTAAACTTTCTATCCCACCCCTGGATAACATGAAAAAGCTGATAAAGGGAAAAGTCGTGGTGATAAAAGTCAATTGTGGGCAAGGGTGTAACTGGACTTTACTACAAACTTTGGATGGACACCAGTCCCCATCCTGTGGTCCATGGTGGGGTAGTACATGTATGCCCAGGTGTTTGCCACTTTCTCTTAGCTGCCAAACATCACTTCCTCTCTTCACGTTTCTGCCCTAAGGTGAAAGACACTGGCAGCTCCCCTGCATTTACATGTTATGCCTCCATGACTGCAGGGGGAAAGCTGGAGCCAATCCAAAGTTTGCAACAAATCTTATTATCCTAATTACAACTGTTCACAACTGACTTTTTTTGGAGGAAGCAACCTGTAGCTGATGATACTTAAAGGGATGTTGAGTGTTTTGAGTGTTTTAGGTAAAAGTGACACTAGCATCTCCCCTGACTAATCCCCAAAGCCCCATGTGAAAGTGGAGCTCACAGGGGTGTTCTTTACCCCCTTTTGAGGGTCTATTTATTCATTTTTGGCTTATTACCCTTTACAGTTTGCATACACGGAAACAAAGCTACTGGATACATACTTATATGAAGCCAAAATTTTAACAAAAAAGGAGAGGTGAAAATGACCATATATATGTATTAACCTAAGATGTTGCTACCTTTAATGCAGGCCTATGGGGCAAGGCAGGGGTATGGCTAGACAGGCAAGGCATGCATATTGAAATCACCTATCTGAAGCCCTCCTGAAGTTATTTTAAAATGACTTCTGATAGCTTCAATTTGCATAAATTTATAAACCACTTTACCCCCCACCAGCGGCCAGGTCAGTTAGCCCCTGGGCATTTCATTGTGGGGCAGGGGCATGTGCATATCAGGAAGTGATAATGCGGTAGGGATGCTACAGGCAGAGCTGGCAGGGTAATGTGTAGATAACTGGCATCTGCTGACAGCCAAAGCTGCTCACAGTCTGATCCCGCTACCTGTTTCGTACTTTCACCCTCCCCACAGGTTTGCTTTAATATGTTTTTCAGGGTCATGCTGACATTTTTAAAGCAAAAGAAGCTAAATTGCTGCATATAAGTTTTTATGTCATGTGTATTCTACCTTTAGTTTGAGGAAATGCTTGCAAAAAAAAATGAAAATAGTATGAAGACGGTGACTGGTACACCTTTAGGAGGACCTTTACCTTCAGTCTTGGTCTTGGGACTGAAACCTCACTTGGTTATAGATAGAGTCGAGAAATGAGAATTTTTTTTATTTTTTATTCCAGCAATTAGTGGATGTGGGGTGGTTTGTGATAGGTAAGGTGCAGCTTGGAGTTGATTTTTAAAAAGCAATCCTTGGGCTCAAGTCTTTTCATGTTGCGCTAAGATGACCTCATCAGTTAGAAGAAAGCCGTTCAGTCCTATTGAGTGACTTGCTGAAAAATTAGTCTAATTGGGGGCATGAAGACAGCGAAAAACCTTCTTCCTTCTTGTAACAGACTGATGACATCATCTATGCCAAGGCAAAGTTACTGAAGCCTACGAAGGCTTTTTGTAGATAAATATAGAAGATATTTTGTGTTTCTGTATGTTGTGACACGTCGGATATAAATTCATGTGGAGTTAATAGGAGGTTCACTTTAAGATCTTTCAGAGACACATTTTCCCTTGCTTTCCTAAAAAATGATATTAGGGGAGTTCACACCGCAAATGAAGGAGATGAGAATTGCACAACGCATACTCTGCTTTCTTTGGTCCTCATTATCTTGGTGCGCCTTGTTTTTTTTTTAGAGTCCCTAATACGTTTTGCCATGGTAGCTGAATATAGAAAGACTTTAAAGGCTTTATTATTTAAATCATGCTCATCCTTGGAGACCTCGAGCAAAATTTGTGATTGTGTTAAATTTATTTTTGGAAACGTAGGCTGCAGAATCATACATAGCACTGAAGGTAAGTGCTTAAAGGTAAGCTGGCATGAAAACATGGAAGGAGCCACAGGTGGTCATTTCTTCCGAAAATGCTAGCTGTCTGGATTTTAAGCTGAAAGTCCTGATGTATTATTTGGATCGCCAATGGGACCCGAATCGGGGCTATTTTGACTTTGGCTCGAAACTTGGAATTTGAGCAACCCAAGTTCTGATCTGACATTATCTGTCATTAACAGGTTTAGTAGACTGCACAATTGGCTCAGCTTTACTATACCGGGTATAGTAGGCCACCAGATGATGACAGCTCTCCGATGGTCAAATTGGCTAGGTCATACTATACTGTTCATTGACAGGTATAGTATTGCTCAATAAAAAAAATACCAATTCCAACTCAAAATTGTGAATCCTGGTCAGATTTATTGACTGATCCAAACTGAACTCAATGCAAGTAGTAATTTTACAGTTCTGAGCACCTCTAGTCTTTAACTTGCAAGTGGTTACCGAATAAGCATACCAGGTCTAGCAGTGGGTTGGGACACGAGAAGGATCTACAGCTTTACAGCAGAACAATCAGATCTTCTGGCAGGATCGGATTGGCTGTTGATTGCCCTAGCTGACACACCCTGCCTTCATATGTTGGGGAAGAATTGGATCACAAAGTTTAGGAAGGCTTCTGTATATCTGTAAGTATGTAAATCTTCACACCCACCTAACTCCTTAGTGTCCATGTCCCTGCTTACACATAAATGTCAGCTGCTTTGACAACCCAGCACCTACCATACCATGCCAGTCTTGCCTGAACAGTGGTAAGCAGGGAGTGTGTGAACCGATATATTAGCATCACACCTTGAAGATCCTAGAGTGAAAGAAAGGATTTATTTTGACCATGCTTGTATGAATCTACTTCCATGCTTAGTGTGGTCAATGTGCAACTGGAACTGGTAGGGAACTGGAAGGAACAGCAGGTATTTATACTATATGTAAAGCTTCTACGCATAAAAGGAACAAGGATGTTGAGGGACTATATAGAAAGGATTATCTAACTAACATTTTGGCTTTACATACACTTTAAGCAACAAAGTTCTTGTCTTGGCTGTAAAAAGCATTGTCTTGAAGGATGCCATGGCCAGTCATGGGATCAAATGCCAAAGCACATGGTCCTTTGATCTCCACTGAAGATGAGGATCAGCCAGGACTCCAAACCTTCCCTTTCTCCTTCTAAATTCCCTCCACCCCACACTCTTGATTGAGTTAATGAAATACCCGCCATGTTCCAGATTAAATACCTTATGATACCTGTAATATTAGTTGTCCAAACTGAAGACATATATTAGAACACTCAATCCATTTAGCTTTTTATTAAGGTTTAAATCAAGCCAACATCAGCAAGTTGAAGAGCAAAACCCTCCACATAAAATACAACGGTTTGAGTCACCCAACAGGCTTCTTTTCATGATACGACGCAGCGAATTATCACTACAAAAAGTTCCAGAATATATCCAAATTGTATAAATGAATGAAATAAAAATAACTGGGGTACAGAGAAAAAAGGCTTAGTGGGACCATAACCCAACACCTACTTACGTTTGCATAAAACCTATTGAAAGATTAAGACTATCTGTACAAAACCTCTAGAAAATTATAGAGGAAATGCGTCACAGACTGGCTCATCACAAATTATTTCAGCACCGCAGACAGTGGGAAATAATGGCTTATCCCAAGCATGTCAAACTAAAAACGAAGTCATGGGTTGAACTGAGTAAGATAATTCCAGAAAAGGGCCCCATTCGGTGAACTGAGGGCCGCACATAACTATTTCTTAGAAACAGCATTTCACGGATTAAAATGGCAATTACAAATCTATATTTAGAGGTAACTTTTCAAATATTTGACTTAGAATATATGTTAAAATATTTTAGTTTGCTAATGTTAAAAATTGGCAAAAAATTTTGTATAAAATGAGAAAGCTGCAGTCCTAAGGTAGAGCTTGACTAAGACTCTATTTGGGTTTTTGTGTCCATATGGGGTATCTTTTCCCATTCCGTTTATTTTAAAGAAAATCTGGATCCCTGCAGTTCAATTTTGTTCCCACATTCTTCCATTTTGATAGGGTTCATACAGAACAAGTAAGGAGGGTAAATACCGATATTGGGGACACAACAATACAGGGGCATGGGAGGCATAAAAAAAAGACACATTTTTAAAGAAATCCCACAATATTTTGCTTGCCTTCATTTCCAGGTGATTGTATCAGTCAAAAGAGTAAGAGAAATCTCTTTAATGAAGCCAGATCTGAGTAGTTTCTTCAATTTGGGTAAGAGGCACAAGAACAATCTATTCCTTTGCCGCCCTAAATATGTGGTTTATTCTGTATAACTTTTTTATGGTTTTTGAAATGTTTTTATATATCAAAACAAAATTATTCATTAAAGTAGACTGTGGATGACTCATGGGTGTTACTAAAGTTGTCTTTTTTTCATTTTGGAAAGACTAGGAGATGGCTAAAATCCCCTTTTTGTCGTTGTGTCTTGTCCAGGAGAATTCTATTCACTTCCCACTCTTTACACCAACCAGGAAGTGGGAAGATATCAGTCCATTGTGAGGGAAATCCTCTCTAACGTAAGTGTTCTATTTGGAATGTTGGCTCTTTAATTATTTATAAGAACTCTATCCCCCTTAGAGGATGCTCTAACACTTCTGATTTTGATGGAAGAGTATTGGACGTTACGCCTAAGCATAGGCTGTACTAAGCTCTGACCTAGCATTGACAGGAAACTTCCAGAGTGATATTAGAGGAAGCGGGGCATGGGAAATGCATGGAAGGTAAATGCATGCTCTCTCTACAGGTATTTTCCCAATTAGTTTATGCTGTAGCTACATATGGGACAGCAAAAGGTATCTATCACTCTCAACAGAGATGAAGGTTCAACTCCAACCTCGGCAGTTTGCTATTTCTGCAAACCAATTCAGAAATTCGAGTGAGCTAACATTAAGTGGTTAACAAGGTAAACATTGGATAGAAGCTGAATATTGAGGTGCACAATGGGCAATTTGAAATGGCTTTATTGTAGTTCCATACCAATACTGTGTTTCAAAGGGGACAATGATCCCTTTTATAAAGCTAACCATTGTTCTCCAGAATTACAGTGGCAATATGGAACCACGGTAAAGGATTTTCAAAGAACTGTAAACCATTGTATCTTTTCTATTTGGATGTGAGGAGATTGTGCTGGAGAATATATGGATTTGAGTTTTAAACAGCTGACATAGAAACAGGAGATCCCATAGGAAGACTTCTTGTGTATTAGTGACAATTATATATTTTGGGTTCTCTCATCATTTTCTGTGGTCACCAGGAAAAATAGAGAGGGTGAATTAAGAGGGTTACAGCAAGCAGAAGAAAAAATTTCTAGGGGTCCTTATCCTTTACTTCTATAAACAAATTTTAAAAATGTGCCGTCCATGTTTTCCCTGTTCATTGATTTTTAAATAGTGATAACATTCTGGACAATCTGGACCTGGATAGATAAAAGCCAGGTAACGTAGCTCGTTGGTGTTACCAATACAAACCATCCCATTAGACAGTAACACAATTAATCCTTCATCAAGTCACAATGTGCCAGGGAACTTACAATAAGAAAAAAAGCCAAAACACTTACTGACCTTATGAATTGTAATTTTGTTTTCTTTTATTTGGAATTTAAGAATGAAAATCAATAGAAATTTAATTGTTGTGTAAACACCCAGTATATAATTAGAAGAAAGGTCATTGATCAAATGAAACCCAAAAATGAATTATACAAAGAAAATAATGGCTATAAATGGTCTGCGCTGCACGCTTCAAACAAGAACTCATAATGGCCGACGAGATAAATAATGAAACATTTTAATAATGGAAACTCAACATTCACTTTTAAAGTTCAATCAGCATACCATAAAAACATTTAAAAACATCATATATAATTCATGACGTCTTGCCGCTCCATCTGCCACTACGAATAAATTGGGTATCCTGACAAGAACATAAACATCCAATATATATATACAAACACATTATATGCCAAGCATTTGTGGACTCCTGACTTTATAAGGTATATGGATTTCTCCCAATTTATTCAATTCAGGTGTTTCCAGTAAAGGGGAGTCAATTTACTAGAAGGGTCTCAAAGGCAGCCCCTGACATCCCCAGCCATACATAATATTCAGAAGATCATCAAAGACAATAAAGCTGGTCAGATACAGGAGACATGGACTTAGGTGTAGTTGAAGGCTGGAGATATGCTGCAGGAGACCCTTTAACGACTGGGAGTGAATTACATGAGACTTCTAATGGTCAGAACACAATGGTTCCATCATTGGCTTTTGGAGCCAAAGGGTAGGATAATGAGTCTGCATGTTTAATAATTTTCTCCTTTAAACACTAAAGTTGACCTACCATCAGATAATTTTGTTTCAGTTCACCAGATAGTTAAAAGGCTGTATGCTTTCAACGTAATGGTTTACATTTCAAGGATATATACTATATTGATTGCCTGTGCAAAGAAGTTGATTGAAGATTAAGAACCCTCTGAACACAGACACCTCTATAAACTGCCACAGGAACGTCTTATCACTTACCCATTCCAAGCTCACTGGGTACAAGATAACACAAAGCCTCTCTTGTGCTTTAATACACAACACACTATTCGGAGTTGTCACTACTTTGCCCCTTTCATTCCCCTTGCTGATTGTGTTCCTATGAGGAAGCAAATCCTCTTCCTCTACCAAGATGGCCACCTCTATACAGAGGAATAGTGCAGAACAAGGCATGGTAAGTCAATTATTGGGAGAACATCAGCTGCATCGAGACCCCAGTCAGTACTGGGATGTAGATCTTTGCCCACTTCCTACCTTTTTGGGACAGAGCTTCTAGAGTTCAGTCTGTCTTTTAAATACTGTCTCTGTCTCCATTATACAGATTTCCCACCACAAACCATTTGGCAGAGTCAGAAATAGAAAAGGATCTGGGGGTTCTGGTAGATCATAGATTTAATAACAGCATGTAATGCCAGGCTGCAATATCTAAAGCTAGTAAACTACTTTCTTGTATTAAAAGAGGAATAGACTCCAGACATTGCATAGAGACATTATCCTGCCCCTGTACAAAGCATTGGTCAGACTACATCTGGAATATGCAGTCCAGTTTTGGGCACCAGTTCACAATACGGACATTGTGGAATTGGAGAGAGTGCAGAGAAGGGCAACTAAATTATTAAAAGGAATGGAGGAGCTCAGCTATGAGGAGAGATTAGCTGAACTGAATCTATTTTCCCTTGGGAAGAGACGTATAAGAGGGATATGATCACCCTGTATAAATATATAAATGGTCCGTATAGAGAACTCTCTTCCCCATTATTCACTTTAGGGTCAAAGGGGCGCTCCTTGTATCTGAAGATATTTAAGCTCCGGATAAGGAAGGTATTCTTCACTGTAAAGTCTGTGAAAACGTGGAATTGGCTCCCACAGCAAATAGTTTCAGCAACTACTATAGATTGTTTTAGGAATATAACTGGGTATTAACACTTTAAAGTAAAGATAACAGAGACTGTTGATCCAGGGAACATCCGATTGCCTCATGGAATCAGGAAGGAATTTTTTGCCCCGGTTCCCCCAGGAACACTTGATGACAATCAAGTCAATACCATTATCAGAAAGTGTCAATAATGGAATCTCATTCTTATCTTTAAAATGTGAAATTGTGAACTCTAAATTTAAGGTAAGTTTCTATATATTTAACATGTTTTTCACCATATAATGATCTCTTAAGCAAAATTCATTTTGTGAATTGCTTGCAGTGCTCCTTACCTGGTTGGCAGCCCAACAGCCAACCGAAGGAGTATGAATGACAGGCTGACAACTCTGCTTCTAATTCTGGGACAGTGGTTTAGCGTTGTCAGTCTGCCACAGGAAGTGATGTTATTAGCAGGATCTTCAGGTAAAAAAAAATTGCAACAGATGCACAAAAAAACAAATGTTTAATATACTTGTAAAAAGAATTCTAAATTTACAAATAGTTTACCTGAAAAAAAAACTTGAAATCTCTATCATCCAGTTAATTAATTGAAGTAAAAATAATACTTCACTGAGGGGAAGCTATAATTGATTATACAGGATTGTGATTATCATATACCTATTAGTCCTTTAATGCGGAACGATTAAAGCGAAACTAAACTGAGAATTAAAAACTGCTGGCAGGCACACGTGGGAGTTTCAACATTTTTTCCCAGACAATCAAGCTAAAAATTCCAAACCTGGAAAGTAATGACTGAAGATCCTAAGCCTAGAAAATGACTGGGTGAAGATTTTGGGGCTGCTAAGGAAAGCGAGAGAAGGGTATGTTTAATTCCACTTGGAACAAGGCTGGGGACCCTGCCCCATTTTACCTTCTGACAGGTCCTTGATTTTTTGACCAAACACTACATTATAAGGATAAAGGGTCACATGTGTTATAAATCTGGAGCGGATTGGCAGATTACATTGCTGTTCTGTCTGATTGTGCAGGTTTAATTAAGGTTCTATACAAATTAAATAACTTTGTCTTAACAAAAAAATAAAATAAAACCCCTCACACTTTATGGTACCTGATCTATAGTTGTTTATTCAAAAAAAATCTACCTAAATGCCTCATGACTTACCCTAAATGCTAGTCATGTGACAGACTGGGTCCCAGATTTTCTTTCTTCTATTTTGTAGGTTTGCATTATCTAGTCCGCAATATCTTTCTGGTGACTTGGACACAGCCTATTGGCTGTTCAAAGAGCCCATCACAGGGCCCGACAGGGCCCGGAAACCTTCTAGCATGATCTCGGGAGACAAACACAAAAATAGTTGGGACAAGAATAGTCAAGGGACAATCACAATAAAAGTTGGCTAAGCAGCAGAAAGCAAAAAGAAGAACTCCTGATCACTGGTTGCTGGTCGTCGTTGGAGGCACCAAAGAAGACCAGGTAACAGTTGACTCAATCAAAGTTAACACAGTAGAGATTGTAATTGGGTGTTTTTTTATGTAGAAATATGCTTTAATGTAATATATGACACAGAAGCACAATGGAGTATGTCCGTAGGTGAGGACAATAATATAGGGCCTATTTTTCTGGTCATGCTACGCCTGGACCAAGAATGTGGTAAGGATATATCTCTAGAATTTGAAGCAAGAACCAGAATGGAAAAATGTGTCTTTAATTAGAAGTCAGCAACAGAACCTACCACAAGAAAGTCCAAAGGCAATAAAACAAGGACAACTCCATCAAGCAATTCCCAACCAGCCTTTACCCAGCACCAACCAGCTTATACCCAGCCAAACTGGTCCAACCCATGAGGAACAGGCTGTTTAATCCATGGGAAAGAATGGAGGAGGTCTCAAGTTTTCAGCCACAGGAGCTGATCAATATGTGCATTAGGAGGAGTTGTGGTTTCAAGGTTCCTGGGCTGTTCTGGCAGTTAACTGTTGCAAGTGTACTTCTTTAAAACGCCATGCAGACATAAAGCTCATAAAATAATGATTTTTCTTAAAAAAAAAAAAAAACACATGAAGAGACAAATAAATTGTTACAAAACCTTGTGTGGGTCTTGGTATCAACCACCTGTCCTTGTCGTACATCATGAGACTGGCAAAAGGAGGGGCTTCACTAGCCAGCCAATCAGGTTGGTCTACAAAATGCAGGAGCAGAGTTGATGACTTATGTTACCGCTCTATCATCATCCAATCCGCAGAAGAAAGTGACAACATTGTATTACTTACCTCATACAGAGATGGTGGTGTCACCTTAAGTAATTGAGGCTGCACAGATTAACGAATCTTTAAGCAGAGACGACAATTCCCATGTGTAAATTTAGCAGTTTTTCTGGATTTGCGGTTTCACATAAGTAAATTTACATTTGAAATACAGATAGCATCATAAATGCCATTTCCTGTTCCCATTACGTGTGTGTATTTAGGGTGCAGGTGCACCATACTGATTACTTTCTATATTGTTGTTTGGCTTTGACCTTTTTCTTTTCTTGATGTATTTTGTATGAGATTAGCAGCTCTTTGATATCATGGTATTTGAATAAACCCATAAATAAGTATACATAGAAATGAGGCTGTATTGATAAGGTTCCACACAACATGTACATTTGCAAGGCAAAGAGTTAAACCTGAGATGCACTTGTAGCGTTAAACGCCAACGTGATACAGCTAGAAGAAACGGAGACTTGTGTCTTTACGTCATAGGAAATATGTATCCTGCTGATAAGAATATTAGCCGCTTCTTGCGGTTCATTTTTCTGGTCTATGGTATGCTAATTATGTTAGGGGAAGATTTAAAGTAAACCTGTTCTAAAAGTGGACAGTTCAAAGAGAGCATATGATGAAAAAATACATAGGCAGAGGTCACCTTCAGTGAAAACGTGAAAATAAGCAGTACTAACGTAGGCTGCTACATGCAAATTTAGACTTTTCTGTAAAAGTCGAGCTTTGATCCTCCCCCTTCTGCCTGCACTATGCACCTGTTCGTTACTCCTCTCTAAACAAGGTTTAGATATATGGCAGGTCAGAGCTGCTGACTGTATATGGCTACCTTCCTATGTATTTTGGTACTGAGCATATCATAACAAAAATGCCCAATAGGTGCTTTAGCTACTCAAGTTTTACTCCCTCCTCCCTCCTTCCTAAAACTTTCCTATTGGTTAGTAAGACTTTTTGGGGAACCAGTAGGAAGGCTCTAAGCAGACCAGGCAGCACTGCTTATATCATAAAGCAACCACTCTCAACCAGGGTTTTGTGAACCCCTAAGGTTCCTCCAGAGGTTGCCAGAGCATCATTGGGCTGTGAGCTGAACGTCCTTCCATCTGATAGTGCCTGCATATTTCAAGGTCTACTTCCACAACCATGACCTCAATAATATTTTTACTTGTCTGTAAGTATTGATTTAAGATGGACACAATGAGGGGGGCATTCTTCACAATGACAGCTATTCTCAACCAGGATTCTGTGGAACACTAAGGTTCCTCCAGAGATTTCAAGGGGATCACTGGGCTATGAATGACTGCACGTTCAACTGATGGTGCTTGCATAAGGGTCTACTCCCACAACCATGACTTCAATAGTCTTTTTACCTGTCTAAAGAATTAGATTCAGACTGACACAATGAGGCAGATATTTTTCACATTAATCATCAATGTGAGGGGTGTTTTTCCAAATAATGTATCTTAGAAGGTTCCCCTAGACCTGAACTGATCTTATGGGTTCATCGGGAGTGAAAATGTTGAGAAAGGCTATCATAGGGGAACAGTACTTCCACAACCTGGCTGTTTATAGCAGCAGTACATACCAACCAGCAAACCAATCCTAGCAAAAGCTTTTACAGATGTATCTGGTCAAAGTGCCAGGAGCTGCCCATGCCCCCCTTTTACCCAGGGCTTCATTTCTGCATAAGACCTTTTGTTCTTCAGCTGTTCTGTATCTGCTTTGAACCTTAGCACTTATGGCCAGTCCCCTAAAGATATAGGTCTGTTGCAGGTGGGTTGGTGCAGAAAACCCAAATTGCCCCTTCCAGCCTTTTAACTCCTAACCTTAGGGTGTCTTGATATCTTATTTTATTATAATGAAACCAAGGCAAGCCACTAAGGGGGGTTATGGTGCAAGACAAATGTCTTGTGCCATTACCCCAACACTGCCCCACCTTTCTATATTTACATGTAGATCATATAAATATTGGCCAACAGAAATCTATTTGAGCTGATGGCATAGTAAAGGGGGAATGAATGGTGGCAGGTTTTCAATTGTCTAGAAGAATGTTGAATTGG
The DNA here is from genome assembly GCF_032062135.1 of Pyxicephalus adspersus. Lineage (NCBI taxonomy): Eukaryota > Metazoa > Chordata > Amphibia > Anura > Pyxicephalidae > Pyxicephalus > Pyxicephalus adspersus. Next base: position 8,243,632 of record NC_092859.1, read on the forward strand.
AGACCATGAGATACCTCACCATGCATGCAGTCAGTGACAACTTTTGGGTATTCTACAGCTCAGTCTCGTAACACCATTTGTTTGCAGTTTTTTTACTCTGAAATGTCTTGAAATTACCAAGTGTGGAGAAACACACTCGCCAATGATGCTTGAGGGTGTTCCTCCACCAGATGCTGTGATCACTCATCTAGACAGGGAAAAATTAGCTTACCATCTGTCACTGACTACAGGTTCTATACTAACTGTAGTCTAAATAGGTTGGCAAGGCTACATTTCTCTTGTATTCTGGTACCCCTCCCACTTGCAATCCCATGTCATTGATTCCTGCTCACCCCCAGTACCCAACTCATGACAACACTCATCTTTCCAAATAGCCCAGTGATTACTAGGGCACCATAGAAAACTTTGAATTACTTAAATCACTTACTTGAGTCCTACCATAAAAGGGACATTCTGTTCTCCTTGCCTCCTGAGGTCAAAAGGTTCCAATCACTTTCCTGCATCAAGAAGTCATACCATGCCTACAGATGCCCTCGCAGGTCAATAACCAGCTTCCTGCTGACCATACATGTTGTGGTGCCCTTGTTTAATATTCTTTAAAGCTATCAAGAACTGGGTACTTTAAAATCCTGACTGCATGAATACAGATGGCATTTTAGATTGCTGATCTAGTTACAAAGTTGATGACAAATCTAAAGGAGATTACACAAAGTTTTCTCAGTTGTAACATGTGTGGCAGTGATAAGCCATCATAGACAAAAGACAGCGCTCAATAGATTTGTGCTCGGATCCAATCTCTGTTTATAAAAAAGATTATTCTATAAACATCAAAAAATATTTCAATGGCCTCAGACTATGTATTTGATACTGCCAGATAATATAGAAACACAGGGTTTGTATATGTGTCGTCTTGTAAGATTGTTTAAATATTGTAATTGGGTGGTAACAGACAAGTGAACATATGTGAAAAATTCCAGTTTCACAGCAGAGTTGGCTGGTTTCCTGCAAAGATTGCTATTAAATGCAAAGGATGAACAAACAAATGACTCCAGCATGGTGTTCTAAGCTCCCATGTAACACAGATTTATCACCTATTAATCTTACCAATAGATCTGTTATTGTTCCAATTCCTGTAGTTGGGGGACAACTCTGTTTATTCTACAGTAAAATCTCACTGTTGCCCCTCTGTATATAGAGATCAGATTGCATCATATACAATGATGTTTTTTTATTTGACTAGAGTTTTACTTGATGCAAAACTTTGCCATGTGTAAACCTCCCCAACAGTAAAGGGGCCACAAATGATCTATTCTTAAATGCCAGGAGGAGGAGTCCATTGTTACTGCCAGTCTTTGTGTCTAGTAAACAGTCACAAGCATAGGGGTTGGGGATTGGGTTAGAGCAAGTAAGACAGAGAGAGAACTCACCAGTGCTTCTAAATATACCTAATGTGCTTATCTCTAGTGGCACATAAGGTTCTCATACTCTGCTGGCATGCTGGGCATTATAGTGTACATGAGCACACCTAAAACGTCTTCCCTACCACAATTTCCCCATGCTTAGCTCATCTCCCATACAATTATTTACTGACTCTTGTTACGAGTTCCCCTGCCACCGGTGACAGTAAAATGCTCCTCTATATTATGTTGTGCAGGCACATGGTTATTACATGAAGTACAACCCTGTAGTACCATGACTCTGAACCCCTCAGGATACTTACTTCTAATGCTTCTTGTAGGTAACTTGAACCAATCACATTCAGCACAGGTGAGGGCTATCTACAAGTGTTCAAAAAGAAAGGTGAGGGTAGAGTTCAGCTTTAAATGTAGAAATCTTCCCAAACACACTAACATATTTCTCTTACTTCCTATATGAGCAGCCAATCTTGCTATAAATCACAGAAAACCCAAGCCATGCTGTCAGCTGGTCTTCTGAACACCGCTTTCATAGCATACCCATAAGGGAAATATGTTCTGTCTTAAAAGGACTGATATAAAAGTAGATATAAACACTAAGGAAAAAAACAAAAACCTTTTAGTTTACAGAAGCACACGCAGACATATATATATAGGTATATCAAAAAAATAACTTTTCCTTTAAGTAGACCTTCCACTAACCCATTTCAAATCATAGGTTAAAAAATGTGAGGAAGGGGAATATTAGAATTATGCTTAACTTATGCCAATCTATCACCCTTGCCACCTAGGTGAGGGTTACATTTCCTTATGGGTATGGCAGTCCTGCTGATGGAAAATAGACATTCTTGCAAATGGACTGGATTGCCTTCTCCACTTTTGCCTCATTCCCCAGGTCTCTAGTTGGACGGATAGTGACATCTTCCTTGCCAAGGTACCACCAGTGGAATACGAGGGTAAGGTGTGCAGGTATGTAACTAGTAGGTTATTTAGGAAATGTGTGTAGAGGGATGGGGGCGTTCAAGAACTTTAAGAATATCTTCCATTTTAAAGAAAGGCCAACTTCAATACCTGCTTTTTTTCATATATTGATGTATCAGGGTGCTGCTGATCACCTGCCATGTTGCCAGGTAAATATAAACATTGTAGGCAAAAGAAAATTAAAAAATAGCACCTACCATAAAAAAAATTAGATGAGGTTAATGTTCTCCTTAGTGCCATCTCAAGGGAAGGACAATGAAGTAATGGATGCCGACTCATCACTATTCTTCAGGGAGTTACATATCATAGAAAGTCTCAGCCCCTATCAACCATCTTTACACTGAGTTTAATAACAGGGCACAATAGCAAATGAACTCCACACGGGACAATTTATAGTTGTTAAGGGGAGGAACATTCTCCGATGTGTAATGGGGACAAACCAGGCACTTTTCACTGCAGGCGAAAACCAGAGGTGATGGAAGAGATGCAAAGCGGAGGCAAGAAAACTTTAGAAGATGGCACATGGAAGGATAATTGTGTGTTTTATATTTGTTTTATTTTTACATTTATATATATTATTTGTTATTATATTACATATATTTATTTCAGTATATAATTCCTCTTCAATCTTGCCACAAAGCTCCTCCATGAGTTTGGTTGCTTTTTTCTCTCAATTCTACATCTTATTTTTGGTGCCCAAAACTTAACCGCCAATTCACAATGATATCCCACTTATGCTTAGATCAGGTCTCTCTCTCTTTTTTTCTTGTGTCTAAACCTCTAGAACATCTTACAAGCCGCAGGTTGGCATTGAAGTTCCATCAGGGCACCCAGATCCTACTCATTAAAAAATAAAAAAGCTCTCAGATCATCCTGAATACAAATACCCCCATTGTTAATCTCCACAGTTTACTGGTCCTTTAACACGATACTATTTCATTCCATTATACCAGGGAAGAAAATCTGCCCACTTCTAATGCAAATGCAGCAGGAGATGACTAGCGTCCAAGCGAGACAGGTGTACAGTTATGACGCATACTAAGCGGGGTGTGGGGCTTGTACTGGGCGAGGGAACGGGGGGAGATGGAGGGAAGGAGGGGGGCTTATTAGCACCTTAGGATTCTGTCTCCTGAGGATTCCGGTCACCTCTGATGTAAGCATAATCTTGAAATATGGTATTTGCACACACAGTGTGAAGTTGGCCGGCATAATCGAAAAAAAAAAAAATTGCAGCGTAGCGTCTGTTTTCTACAGATACCGAACACAATTTCACAGAAGAGTGCACCGATGGCGTAATCATGACACACATTATCTCCTCATTACACGCTTGTTACCCCACTATTATGCAGTGTTAATTGTCTGACACTCATACAGGCTGGGGAAAAATACACACGCGCATACGTCTGCCATTTAACACAACAGCTGGTCCCGTGCATTAGGACACATGTGGGGATGGGTCTTTGGGGCCAGGTGGGATCAGTCATCTCGATCCATGTGGGTGGAGGGGGCTAAGCTTTGAGGGACCGGTTGAGATCAATTATTGGGATGTATGTGGGTTAGCTAGGGAGGGTTCACCTTTGTGGAACCAGTCATCCGAATCCATGTTCTAACTTTTGTGGAACCAGTTGAGATCAATCATCTGAATCTATGTGGGTTGGGTAGGGAGGGATAATATTTGTGGAACCAGTTGAGATCAAGCATCTGGATACCTGTGGGTTGGTTAAAGAGGGCTAACCTTTGTGGGACCAGTTGGAATCAATCCTCTGGATTAATGTGGGTGGGGGAGGGCTAACCTTTGGACAAGGTGGGATCAATCATCTGGATGGATGTGGGTTAGTGGGGAGGACTAACCTTTGTGGAACCAAATGGGATTAATCATCTGGATCCATGTGAGTTGGCTGGGGAGGGCTAATATTTGAGAGACCAGTTGGAGGCAATCCTTTGGATAAATGTGGGTGGGGTAAGGCTAAGCTTTGTGGAACCAGATGGGATAAGTCATCTGGATCCATGTGTGTTGGGTGGGGAGGGCTTACATGGGCTGAAAACATAACTAACGTACTAATTGGTAAAGAATGAGCTTAATCTGCTTAAATTTGGCCTGGTTCCTTCTCATCTCAACTTCCCCTCTAGTCAACATGCAAATAATATTTTGATTGCTTAAATTATTTTAAATTCATCAATGTAATCTCTGTACCATGCAGGCAGAGCATGGCTGACGGGTGGAGCTAGCAGGGTACCGTACATGGCTTTCTAAACAGATAACAGAAACTTGCCTCAATTTTTTTCTGGAAAGCCCTCAGACATGATGGGCTGGCATTCAGGAAGGTATGTATATATGAGAATGCCTTGATCGGTGGTTAGTATTTTGGAGTTGTGGGTGTTCCTATGAGGGATGCATATTAGGGAATGCCCATGCATGATGCTAGGTCTCCAATATTGAAAGGAAACAAATCCAATGAATGAAAAGGGTGAGCCAAGGCTCAAGAGGAAAGGGTCTGGATGATGCTGAAAGTACTTCGGCCAAGAAATGAGGTGAGGTCTATCTTGCTGTAGTTTCTAATACAAATGTGTGTAGTGAAATCAGAGAAAGCAATTTCAGTATAGCAATGGCCACTCTAATATTTTTGTCCCCATAAGGGGGTGTTGGACCCCAATGGTCTTTTCTGCCGTATACTGGCAGAACAAACAGCAATTATTATTATTATTATTGTTATTATTAATATTAATATTATTAATAATATTATTATTAACAGGATTTATATAGTGCCAACATAATACGCAGCGCTGTACATTAAATAGGGGTTGCAAATGACAGACTAATACAGACAGTGATATAGGAGGAGAGTACCCTGCCCCGAAAAGCTTACAATCTAGTAGGTGGGGGAATTTACACACAATAGCAATAATTTTACACTTTTGTTTTCAAATACCTGAATTTAACTAACCCAAATCCATCATCATGTTACCATTAGTGGCAGAAGTGAAGCCCAGTGATCCACCACAGCAGCATGGGCCTGCCATCAGTCTTGACATTGCTCACTGTCATGCCATTACACTCGTTTTGGAGGTCTCAGGATCCTATGTGGTCCAAAATGGATTTGTCAAGGGCGCCAAGTAGCGGCCTGCGCTCCAGAGAAATAACCCGCCCACTCTACAGAGAAAAAACAAGAAGACTTGGAAATTAGTGCATTATTTAACTGCAAGTTTAAAAAGAATATTTAGGCCAATAACTAAGTTTTTTGTTTGCCCTTAATTATTGGAATGATAGGAGAGGAAGGTAGAGGATATCGTTTTTCAGGTACCACTGCTCAAGTTGAAATTTATACATAAATACAAATGTGTGTCCTATTTTCAGGTACCTTTTCTAATGTTTACTTATCTCATGTGAGGACTTCTCTCTTATCTCTTGAAGTAAACTTGAAACCTAAAATTTCTGGATCTCATCTCATACTGCCATCTGCTGGACTATCTTCTGCCCTGCATGCTGGTTGCACACCTGGCTGTATTAGCTGCCTTTACAGTTAGGACAGAGCTTGAAGTATGCACATGTTCTGGTACTTATCTGTCTTTCTGAACATTTTCTCCTGTAAAAATGTGAACACCTAACTTTTAGTAGTGATCTGACAACAAAGCATTTCTGTTTTACCCAAAACCAAATCAGTGTCACCAGTTCTGCCCCATTCCTTGGGGGGGAGATGTTCTGTAGACCATCTTCTGTTGGTCTACACACCAAAATGAGTAGAGGAGAAGGTCTTCATTCACTGAGCAGTATACAAATAAAGAAGGTTTAACAACACAACCTGGAATTTCATGGCTCAGACTGTATTGTGAGCTCAAGCAGGAAGCAAGGAGCTTACTGGATTTCTGGCAGACCAACAGGTATTTTCTATACTAGCAGCATTTGTAAAGTGATAAACTCAGGGGAATCCATATATATATTGCAAGATATGTACAAAATGTTTTTGTTTTATTCAAAAACTTTGACTAACTTTTAAAATGGAGGTAAACCACCAGAATTTTAGCCTTCCTCCACCCCACCCTGGAGCCGTTAGCCGTAGATGGCAAGTATGCACAGTATATGTAAACAGCATGGCACATTTACCTGGAACAGCAATCCCCTCCAATGCAGCGATGTCAGCACTCCTGTCTGTCACTGGTGCTTTATTCTTTACACAATCTTCTTCCAGATCTGTAATCCTCAATCTCTTGATTGGCCAGGTCTGAAAGATGATGTGCATGGGCACAGACAAGTATGTACAGAAAGGTAGGTACAGATTATTTCCAGGGCAAAACTCTCAGCTGCTGCTCAATGTATGTTGCCAGGTTAGTAGAAACACCTTTGACACTTTACAGACCCTAGTGTCATGAAAAAGCCCAGCTATCAGCACTTTTTACAAAATGGCTTGTCAAAAAGTTACATGTGGGGTACATGACTAACCACAATGAAAAAAAAGAAAGGGACCTGCTATGGTATATTGAAGTCTAAAGCCTAATTACAGCTTTGGGAAAACCAAAACAAAAAAGCAACAAAAAAATGTTCTCTAGACATTTTTAAAGTAAAAATTCACCCTTCATTGGAATACTCAACTTCTTCCTAACCCTTTCTTCTACAGACTCTCTGATCTGTGGTCCATTGCTGGGTGATATGAAACCCAAATCAGTTGAACAATAAGACCAACAATCTGAAGTTGAAGCAAATTTTACCATTTCACTATACCATACAAGCACCATCTACTTTGGTCATTGTGAATCATGTAATTCCAGCAGTCTGAGAAGGTTCCCATTGATCAAGGTCATGAAATGTCTAATAGTAGTTTGTTACATAGAAGTGGACTTGTTCTGTAATGTGAAGGACTTTTCACAGTTTATCCATGCCGATACTTTAACCCTAATAAATGTCGGGAACGTACCCCAACATTAACAGCCATGAAGGTCATTCAGTGACCATATAATATGTTAGGAAAGATAATGGTTACCAAGAACAGGTATGAAATAAAATTATACATGGAAACATCCTAATTACATGCCCCCCGCACTATTTATTGTAACTGGAGACACCTGGACTGGCATGGCTCACATACATTGAATCAAGTTAAAAATATGGCATCACTAATGCCCAAGTCTGTATAAAATTTCACTGAAGTTCCCCTCTCCTGTCTAGGAGACATCTCTAGCCTCGGGTATCTGTTCTGCATTTCCCAGGGTCCCATGTTCTGACTGCCAATCTGTAACACCTAACTTTTCAGGAGAGTAGTGCACAATAGTGAAAATGTCTTAATGAATGCAAATGTAAAAGAAGAAATGGAAATAAAGGGAGTCTAGAAGTGAAAATGGTTGCAGTGGAGGAATGTGTTGTCGTGGTAAAAAGGGGTGCAGAGGTGGAAGTAGATGGTGCAATGAACTGCAATGGTAAAAAAAAGGGTGAAAACAGTAAAAACCAATGCAATGGTGGGGCAGAGGTGGAAGGGAGTACAACGTTAAAAGAGCAAAGTGGTAAAAAAGGATGCAAAAATAAAAGAGGGTGGTATGGGGAAAAGGAGTCTAGATATTGAAGTGTTTGCAATGGCAGAAGGGGTTGCAGTGATGGGTTGCAAGTAAAAAGGGGTGACAAAAGGTAAGGAAATCTCAAGGTGGAAGTGGTTGTAATGGTGGGATGGACTGCAGTGGTAAAAAAGAGGTGAAAAAAGTAGAAGCCAGTACAATGGTCGGGCAGTGGTGGAATAGAGTGCAATGTAAAAATAGCACAGTGGTGGAAAGGGATGCAAAAGTAAAAGAGGAGTCTAGAGAATGGAGTGGTAAAAACTAATGCAGAAGTAAAAGCCAGTGCAATTATGGCAAGGGGAGGGGGGGGGGGGGGAGGCAGAGTTTACCATAGTGGAATGGTGGAAACTATTGCAATGGTGAATAAAGGTGCAATTGGTGGAAGGCGTTTCATTGGTAGAATTTGGACAGAGGTGGAAGAAGGTGCAATGTTCAAAAGGTGTTGCTGTGGTAAAAAGGGAGGCATAGGTTAAATGGGGTGCGATGGTGAAAGGGGCCTGTAGTGATTGAATTTAGTGATAATCCGTTACTACTATTGGTGCAATAAGAGATTAATTTAAAAACTTGAAGTCAATCCTCACTATGTAAGCTTAAGAAATTAGACCATTCATATCTGAGAAATTGAACAGCACTGACATAACCAAACCAAACACAATGGGCTCTATTTATAAAACAGGAACATTTTCTCAAACATTCCCTGGTGGGAATCACTTACTGCCATTGAAACACATTAAGCTGGAAGATTCCAACAAGGGAATGTTTGATCCTGTTTTATAAATAAAGCCCATTGTGAAACGTCAGGAATCTATTAATACAGAATTTTACTGATCCTTGAAAAACTTTGCTCAAATCTGATGAGCCTGGAAGTATATCTAAAGAAAAGCAAAAGGATGTAAAAAATTGATTATTGCTGGTGAGGGATGCAAGGTAGGCCAAGATGCATAGTCTCTGCTTGGAGGACAGCAGATTCATATGAATTACTGTGTCACTGCTAATATAGGGGCGCTCACCTGTACAGAAAATTGGGTTTCTGCTCTGAATTTTGAGGATGAATTGTGCCACACTGTCAGTAGCTACATACTCTCTGTTGTGAGTGTGTAAATTCTTGCATGTGCACAGCCTGACAATGACTTTACTTTAAAATTACACAGGACAAAAGTTGAGATCACTTTATTCAACGTTTTTCCTGGTAAAATGATAGAGTTAAAATGATGTTGTAAAGCTTTTGTATCTGCAGACACTGTGGCCATCCTCAAAGACAAGGGAAGCGCTAGAGACATTGAGGTCTCCACACCCAACTTCCTCTTTCCAAAACTTCCTCTATATGTTCACATCGATGATTACAGAGCTGTCAAGATACAACTGGGAGGAGAGAAACTGAGCTACTAAATGAAAAGATGTACTTTGAGGCGTTGCTTCATAGTGCCTGCAGCTACTTAGGTCTACCAGGGCTGAAGACCTGATGTTTCTTAACTGCAGTTAGAAACTACACAGCCCATGACTGGACATTGAAAGAAGAAGCAGAAAACTAATACGTTTATCTGTCGCCCTGTAGAACATTTTTTCCTGCTGGTAGATTATCTTGATCTGATGGTGAACATTGTTCATCATATTCTCACTAGGGCCATATTTTTTGATTTCTTCAATATAGAGGAACCCTTTGAAACCTCTGCTATAATACTATATCCACAGTACATTAGCCTGGTGGTCAGTGCAAAAAATACCTCCTACATTAATGGCCAGTGGAAAGAAGGTCACTATTTAGCCTGAACTGAGAAGCACACATTGCTCATCGCTAAAGGAACCCCTAGCAACCTCTGGAGGAACCCTGGCTGTAAAACATGGCTCTAAGCCCCGGTTGTCCTGGAACCACCCCCAGACTGAACCTGGAACCACCCCAGTGATTGAACCTTAAAGGTGAAAGTAGCACAATGATAATCTCATCTCTCTGTCATCCCAGTATTCTCCTCAGAACTTTTTTAAGCTTGATGGGAAGAAGCTGTAGACAGCTGAGGTCTCCTGTATTGTGACCCCAAAACAGCTGGGTGGTTACTGAAAAGTGCCAGGTGGTGTGCCCGGCTAAAAAGGGCTTGGGAGAACACTGCACTCTACTTCCACATGCTTCTTGACTCTTTATGTCTCTCCTTCCTCTCACATTTCGGCTCTGCTCTACTACGAAATGGAAGAGGCTGATACAAGGTCAATTAGTATCCATTCAATATCAATGGCAAACAATAGAATTAAATAGCATTAAAAAACATTTACCATGGACATAGAAGAAGAGATGATGGAAGCAGCCATTGCTGAGCTCATTGTAAGAATGCTAATTGCCTGGATGTACAGCTGATCTTTTGGTTTCAGTAGATTCCTACACTCACATACCTGGTACAAGAATGTAGATAACTAATGTAGATAACTGGGGCCTCAATTTGCTGAACACCTGAGATGCATCCTTATTCTGGCTCTGTGGTACAAAAGATAAGAAAGGCTGAGGATCAGATCACCAACTAGGTTAGATGTAGATTATAGAACCAGGTCAGCAATGGCAGTTTATATAATCTCTCCCTAGAGGTCCCCTTTAGCGATGCACAGTATTTTTTTTTTATTTTAATATATTAAGAATATTATTATTATTATTGATAAACAGTATTTATTTAGCACCAACATATTACACAGTTCTGTACATTAAATAGGCTTTGCCAATAACAGACAGATACAGACAATGACACAAGGAGGAGGGGAGGACCCTGCCCCAAAGAGCTTACAATCCAGGAGGCGGCGGAAGTATCACACAATAGGAGGGTTGTTTTGTGTCTTTTATATGTTCTTGAAGTTTGTTTTTTTGTTTTTTAGAGTCACTGACCTAGAACATAAATGAAGATCAGAAAACTAAGAAGTCATGGGTCCTTATCTTTATATTTGTTTCATGCAAAAGGTTTAAAATATAGAAGTCAGTAGGCCAGAATGGAAGGCAGATTCTTTATTTTAATATACATTGCCCAAAAATAGCAACTTTGCCTGGTGACTATAAAAAAAGTTATACATTAAGCCTCGCAAAAAAAAAAAAAAACAGAGAAAGCTGGGTCACATCTTGGACCTGATGCTCAGACAATATAAAAAGTTCCCAGCAACAGCAACAACTAATAGTAAACCACGTTCTATGCTGTAAGATCTAGAAAAAGATGAATTCTGATTGGTTGTTATGAGTTCCTTTGTACACATATAAATAGAAGCCTGCCAAAGTTGAATAAACATTGAAGCAGATTCTGCAGAATCCAAACCAACCCTCATATGACTTAAACTTCAAGAACACAACAGCCCATCGACATACATGTAACACAGGCGTACAATTAAACACCTCCTCCCACACATACATACACAACGGCGGTAACTCACCCACGCACGGTGCGGCAATGTTACTGCATTGCGACAAACACTGATGCACAGGTGCGAGTCACCACTAGCCCACACCGGAGTAGTCGTGGGAGAGGGACAGGTAAAATCAAGAGTTAATTGAGCATAGTTTAAAAAAAAAACACGTAAAGGGCATATTAAGGGTGATGTCTAAGATGTGTAATACATTTCAGTGCCCAGTGGGCCGAGATTAACCCCTTGCTGATGCAGGTCTTTAGTATTTTCCCGAGAATTGTTTTTAAGCTGTGTGGGAAGAAACTGTAGGCAGGTAATGGCCCCTCTATTGTGACTTAACTTTTAAATAACCATCCAAAAACAGTGGGTTGGTTGCTGAAAAATGTCGGCTATTGCACCTGGCTAAAAGGGGCTGGGGGGAACACCGGTCTTATTGGCAACACAATTTACCAATATCGGCATAGAAAATCTGTTGACAAAAAAGGTTCACTCTTATGATGAAAGGTGGGTTATGAAAAATGAATGGAAAACCAATGTTTTTCCTTTTGGCTACAGTAAATATTAAGATTTCTGTCTTTATTTTTTTTTTGGAAGGGGAAGATTTTTTGTTGGGGAGATTTCTCTTCATCTAAGGCTGTATTCAGCCAAGGTTGCGGTGCAGTTACCACTTCCTTATAATGCTGCTTTGGCGAAGATCCTACATGTAGCTTCAAGCAGCAGCCCCATAGAGAATAAATGGGGGCAACAGTGAGCAATACAGCACCACTCATCGTTGCCTACTGTCAAATATGCAGATGCTAGTTCTTTAAGAACCAGCGGTGCAATGCAAGTAACTGGGCTCCACGTGACGGGATCTGCAAAGGATTGCCTGATGCCCCTGCAGGTCTGAAGTTTGCCTTAATGTCAAAAAGATACAGCATGATGATGTTCTAAGATGTTCAAAATGGGTGGAAATTCCCTTTTTGGCAGTTGTCACCAGAACAGGTTTTACCCTTACTTCCTGTTTATGTGATAACTCAGAAATGTTACATTTCTTATCACTTTCTGTGCTTCTTTTCTGTGTCCTTCCAGAGAACCTAATTAAAAACATTATTTATCAATGCTTTCACCCAACTTTTTGCTTCCCTAAAATTCACACATTTGTCATGCTGAGAATAAGTAAATAAACTTTTTAAATATTGATTGCCATATTTTTTTTAAATCCATGCAAAAAATGTGTAAATTTGTGACACAAATTGAGGAAACAGTCAGTACATCGCAGTATAAAAATGTAAATATTTTCCACATCAGTACAGGGTCTTGCATAGATCAGATGGAACATTTTATTTTTCGACGTGTTTCGCGGCCAAAATACGCTTCCTCAGGAAAGTATCGAGACCTATCAACATATAAAAAACCCACAATATCTAATTTGCAATTACAATTTATTATATTGCAATTCTAGGTGCTCACAATTAGATATATTACATACCCGTTTTGTAGAGAAAACTAACAACAACACTTTAAAGTGGATATCTCCTCCAAACAACAAGAGTACTAACTCCCAACCGAGCAGCAGCTTTGTATGAGCAGCAACCAGGAACTATCAGATATGCCTTCTTAGGCATGTTTTGCCTGAAAATGTTTGTATTCAATTATATTGGAAAAATTCTGTATAGTTGAAGTTTAGAAAAGACCCCAAATTTATAGGGTTAAATCATTATATTCCCATTTTCAGAAATATCCCGCCAGCAACTGAGGTCCATGAGACATATCTCCCCAACAATTGAGGTCCCTGAGAGATATCTCACTAACAATTCAGATCCTTAAGAAATATGTCACCAACAATTTTAAAGGTTGACATTATTGGTGTCTATTTTATTGTATATTGGGCACATTGGGAATGCACTTTTTTTTTCCAATAAGTCAACCATAAAAGATAGACTTATGTGCTCATGAGCAATCATGATGATCCAACATGTTTTGTTTGCAAACAATTCTGCTAGCTAAAGGTATGGTGTCATTGGATTATGGTTTTTAAAAACGTGGAAAAGCTTTTTCATTTATGTCTCAGCTTTATATATACTGTAAAAAACAATAGCAAGGTATAAAACATTGTACCAAAAAAAAAGCCTAATATGTTATTGTAAGCATTATTTATTTAGGCAAGCAAGAGTTATTGTAAATTTACCCAATTCATAATAAAAACTGCAAATCTGAAATATATATACATTAAAAATATAAAATACATAAAATATAAATACATAACATATCATTTACATTATATATATATATATTTATATATATATTTATATTTATTTAAATTTAAGGGTTTTTTTCCACAGCATTTCAATCTCATCAAACTATTATTATTTGCTTGTAACATACAAAAAAGTTTGGAAGTTTGTGGTATTTTTATGCAAAAAAAGGTCCTGCAGCAAAAGTTTAAAGTGTTTAGTTGTATTCCTATTTAATAATGAATGTTTACCTTATTCTACTTTTGCAGTGACAAATACTGGGTAATCCTGCCAGTCATTAAATTCTCCTTCTGCCCTCTAACCATGGACTTTTCCCCTATGCAAAATTATTTAGGATTTCCAGTGGCATGCAGAAAGACTGAGATGCATATTTTTTTTGTAATGCATCTCTGGAATCATGGAATTAAATAAACAGCAATGAGTTGTTGAAGCCCCCTATATAATTAACATTTTTATGACGAGAGATCATTCAAGCCCTGATGCCCAGATCAGATCTGCAGATTTTTTTTTGTGTATTCCTTTATTGAAATTTTTGCATAGCAGTACAAGGACAATAAGAAAACACATAAAAGGAAAAATACAGGTAAGGTGATAACATACAGTAAAATCAAAGTAAAGCGCAAAGGCATAGCACACAGTATTGCCATATAGATAGGACGAAGTTTGATGAATGGGTATTAAAGGAACGTTAACTGTTTATTTAAAGATCTGCAGTTTGTAGTATGGGTTGGTTAACTTGGCAAAAACTCTAAAAAATGTATATAATATTTTTTAGGCTTTAGTTTGGTGCCTTTATTACTTCACTACTATTTCTTTTTTTTAATATAAGCTAAGACATGAAATTGTTTTTTTTTTCACATATATATATATATATATATAATAAGTACAATTTTGAAAGCTTTTACAAATTTTAGGAACACAAATCCAATGACACCGTACCTGTAGCTAGCAGGATTGTTTATAAACAAAACTTGTGTCATCATCATGATTTTTTTTTGATCATGAACACGTATTTAGGAACTTAGGCATTTAGTCAAAGTAAATACATTTTTTGGATGACTTATCGAAAATATAACACTTTCAATGTGACAAGTATAATATATACAAGACAAAAAGTAGCTGTGGTTGCTAATCAACTATGCTTTTAGTGGGTAAACTACACATCTCAACATGTGATACAAGAGCAGACATGTCAAAACGTGATAGCAACACCAAAATAATGCTGCAGGGATGGGGATCCTGCAAAAGGAGCTCAAAATCTGTTTAGTGACTGAGTTGAAAAAAAGAGACATGCCCATAAAGTGCATATATGTGTCTGGGGGTAATGCTGTTTCAGCCCTTGACTGGTTTAGTTCTCGAGTTATGTCACACCAACAACCAAAGTCCTAGATCCATGCCTCACATTTGAGACAGTCTGCATGCAATTGAAGGCCTTGAGAAAAATCCCTACAAAAGTTGAGGTCCTTCAGAAATATCCCGCCAGCAACTGAGGTCCATGAGACATATCTCCCCAACAATTGAGGTCCCTGAGAGATATCTCACTAACAATTCAGATCCTTGTCCTTGAGCAATGTCACACAGATAACTAAGGTCTTAGGAAGAGTCATACCAACAAATATGGTACTTGAACAGCGTCATCTCAGCAATTAAAGTCCTTGAACAACATTACTTCCACAACTGATGTCCTTGACCAGAGTCACCCCCGCTATACAAGTCATTGAGCAACAATACATCAACAAATTATGTCCTTGACCAGAGTCACCCCAGCAATAAAAGTCCTTGGACAATGGTACATCAACAACGGAGGCCTTTGAACAATGTCACCCCAACAATTAAAATCCTTGAGCAACGTTACATAAACAGCTGAGGACCCTGTGCAATGTAACACCAGCAACTGAGCTCCTTGAGTAATGTCACACCGGCAACTGAAGCCCTAGGCCAGTGTCCACCAACAACTACATTTTTATTAGGTTTTATATTAGCAAATAAGATCCTTGGACAATGTTACCCCAGAAAGGTTTTTAGTAGTGTAACACCAACATTCAAGGTAATTAAACAGTGTTATACTGGTATCTGAAGTCCTTGAGCAACGTCACTTTGATAACTAAGGTCTTTAAGCCCTACCAACAATTCAGGTAATGAACAATGTCACCTTGGCACCCAAAGTAATTCAGAACTGTTAAATAATGAATGTTCTTGAACAACATCACCCAAACAATTCAAGTCCTTGAGAGACATTACATCAACAATTGTAACATTGTTAAGCAATGTCATACTAGCAACTGAGGTCTATGAGTAATGTCTCACTAATAATAAACATCCTTCAGCAATATTGCACCCAGATTCAAAGTCCCCGAAAAATGCACATCAATAATGATGCATAGACGGTGGCATTTCATTTGTGGGTACCCAAAATACAAACAGTTGTTTAAACCCTTCTAAATTAGGTATTACAAGTACTACTAGCACACACAAAGTTATTTTTACATTTTTATAACAGTCTAGAGTTATAAATAAATTGAAATGTGTCCATATTGATAATGAAGAGAAAGTGGTAACTCTACCAATACATACATTTGTTAAAAAGATGCACATGTTCAAATATATTACACATCTACAGCAGAATGGAACAGATGTGAACATTTTTCGTTCAAAAAAATGAGGAATCAAGTAAACTCCCCCACAAAGGCAAATAAAAAATGTACTAAGATATATTTTAGTTGAATGTCAAACAGCTAACGGAGCTCTGGAAAAATTCTGACTATTATAACAAACATACGAAAGATGATTTAGTGTGAATGAGTCAACCTGTAAATTGCCTGATAGCCAACAAAATACTGTGGAATGGAAGCGGTTAACATAATATCTAAAAATCGACTCAGATTGCAAGCGGATAAAAACTGCCGCGATGCTCTGTGGGTTTCCGTCTAAGAGAGATTAAAAAAGCAATGCTCTGCAGATATACGGGATGATGAAGATCAATGCTGTGAGGCTTTCAAGGACATGAGGACAAGAATGAGACAAGTTGACCCTCATCACTTAAGGAATTAGTTTTTGTAAGTCAGTAATGAAAAAAAACTCAACAGCAACAGGGAGCTTTTCTGGGGCAATTGTAAACGGGCAACTATCTGCTCATAGGACTGGGGAGAGAGGGAGTGATGGGTTCTCACAAGATGACGGTCTTTTGGGATCTTCTTGACAAATTGGATGACAGTCCAATGTGGCTGAAATGTGGTGAAGGTTACAGGTTGCTTAAAGAGGTAGTTTAGGATTCCCAGCATGTAAAACTGCATGAGATTAGCTCTTTGGACATTCGGAAAGGCTTTTTGTTGCTTAATCTTCTGTATGTTGCTTGACCAAATATTATATTGGCAAGGACCACCATTACCCTATATGTTTAGTAAATGTCTATACTGGCTGTCATTGTTCCTCCACTGTATGAGTGTGACAGAGATGCACACATTTCAAAAAGAAATTCTTCAGAGTCATTAATAAAGAGAAAAAGATAATTATACAAATAATTAAATATGTCCAAAAGAGAGGTACAAGTCCAACAAAAGAGGCTACCCTGTCAACACTTGATGTCTCATTCCTTTCACCACTTTTCTAAAAACTGTTTGATCTTGAACTCCCACCAGTCAATGGTCCCACCAACATTTACAAGCACTTTCAAGGCTACCTCCACTTTACAACGATGCCCAAGTTTTCTCAAGCTTGGGAACTCTCTTGGGGACACTCATGGCAGACTATGTTTTGCAGCTATAGGCTAGCCCTGGAAAAGCTTTTGGAGCACACACTCTTTTGAAACAAAAGAAGATATTTGTAGCAGTTGGGGGCTATTTCTCTTCTTAAAAGAGTCATGACATGCCTTATGCTTAGCTCTAGATGAAATATGTAAATAATATTGTATGGCATACAGTCGGGGCAAATTGCAGGAAAAAAGAGGCCTTGGCACACATGTATAGTAAAGGAAGGTTGGGAAGGAGCTGGGACACCTTCCACTGTTATGTAGACCTGGACCCAGTCTGGTTTGTAACATCCAAAAGTTATTGGTTGTTAATTTTAATGTCTGCCTGACCAGCACTGGGATACAGTGTGTCTCCCATTTCCTCCCATATGGAGTGGAAGTGAGAAGGATGCTCATTGTTTATCTATCTATCTATCTATCTATCTATCTATCTATCTATCTATCTATCTATTTAATCTATCTATTGATTTATCTGTGTGAAAATGTGGAATCGGCTCCCTCAGAAAGTAGTTTCAGCAAGTACTATAGAGTGCTTTAAGAAAAAACTGGATGATTTCTCGAAGCACAGAATATAACTGGATATTAAAGTTTTAAAGTAAAGATAACAGAGACTGTTGATCCAGGGAACATTCAATTGCCTTATGGGATCTGGAAGGATTTTTTTCCCCTGTTGGAGCAAACTGTACCAGGGTTTTTTTGCCTTGCTCTGGATCAACTATGACTTACAGGGTTTTATCTGGCATATGTTTATTTCTAGTGGCTGAACTTGATGGACTTATGTATTTTTATGTATCAATCTCTTTATCTCTCTCTCTCTCTCAACCTGATTTATGAAGCTGGAGAAGATACAGTCTTTGAGTGATTCAGCAAACCTGAAATGGATTTCTTAAAAATAATTTGCAAACATTTTCTTTTCTAGACCTGATCCATTCCAGATTTGCTGGATTACCAAGGTTCTCCAATGATAGACTCTCTTCTCAGATCTTGGAGACCTTTAATAAATCAAGCCCTTTGTCTCTCTTACTCTTGCTATATATAGAATAAAATATTTTACTTGGGCAGTAGTAGAATTTTCCAAAAACTGATATGTGATGCCATTATGCACACCCAACTACTAATGAACCTGACATCCTGTAGGAATATTTTCCCAATGCATTTAACGACATGTAAGCACAATCACCAAAATCTCATCTAAGGTTTGGTGATAGGTTATATCTATAATGAATACACCTACACCTTTATTCTGAAAAGAAAAAAAAAACAGTTTTTGTAGCTGCTTAAAAATTGTTAGCTGGACTTTAATTTGTTAGTCACTTGATTGTAAAGTCCATCTAAATCTTCTAGTCCATCCTCGGAGAGATACTGCTGTCCAATTGAGGCTACGCTGCTTCTCTATAGATATAATGGAGGAGTACGCATAGCCACCCCAGGAAGGAACAGCATTACTGGAAGGACCACCATGTACAATTAAAGTACAGAAAGACCACAAAACAAAAACCACCACACTCAAGGACTCATAAGCTGCAATATATTACATTTTTCTTCTAGGGTTTGGATACTCTTGCTTTTTTTGGTGCATTCCAAAACCATTTGTCATCATTTTAAATGCAATGCTTTCATTAAAACATTTGGTGATCTGGTTATGCAGGTCCTTGTTTCTGATATGGGGGTGACCGTGCTTTCTCCATTCTCCTGTATTGTTACCCTTCCACGTGGGCTGGCTCCCATTGGGGATTGCAAGTGGCCATTTCAAAACATTGGCTGAAGGAGATGAGTAGCACTGACATGAATGAAAGGTGAAACAAGTATATCTTATTAAAAATGGCAACTGTTTATGATGAAAGCTCAATGAAGAGTCTCAGGAATAAGCTCCTCTTATTGCAGACCGGGTTGGAGTAGTAAAACATTGTTTTTGACTGTCAGTGTATTCGGAATGGGACCAATCGTGCGTTTTACACTCCGTGACTGACACAATCAATGCTTATACTGCCTCTGACATTTGTGATGGGACCAATTTGCCAACAACAATCTGATCACGTACGGGGGGTTGAGTGGCGACCAAATTGCCGAGCATGACGTCAGTTGCAGAGACCTTTGAGCATATGAATGTCTGCTTCCGACCATGCAATTGTTCAATCTGCCCTGAGAAAAAAAAGGAACAATTTTTTTTTCATTGTCTCAGACTATGTGCATTGTGACACGTCGCCCTAAAAATAAAATAAAAAAATGCTCGAGCAACAATTGATTCACAAACCCCCGCTCTTGTAATCATTTATTTCTGCACCAGGTTTAAAATTGAGATGATTTTCCCGTGCGTGGTATATACGGACGTTTATCAATTGCCAAAATTATTGTTGAGACAGCCTGCAGATCTTTAGGAAGCAATACTCTGCAGGCGCAATGAAAACTTAGCTAACATTATGCAGCTCTGCGTGAAACGGATGCATGAGCAAGACTCCGGAGAGGAAAATTTCTGAGGGAGTGACGCTTTATGGAGCAGAAGGTGAAAAGGGAGCAAAATAGGAAATGAGGCTTTAAAAATAGAGATAGTTAGAATAAATGCTATATATTTTACCAGGGAGGGGAAAAAATAAAAGGTACTTTGAGATTGACGTACTAAATTCATGTTATTTGCAAAGATGGGATGGCTAAAAGGCAGCAAGTGATATTCTGCACTTGAATGGAAACCCTGTGAAGGAATGCACGCTAACAAAAAGCAAAAAACGGAAGGGTAACGAGTCAAAATTTGACTACAGATGATTGATGTATTATTGTAATTGATTCAAAGAAACCCTGTGGCACTGTAATAAGTAGTATAGTGTGGGCTACTGACCAGACTTGGGTCTGCAGCTCTCCTCCGACTGTTTCTACTTGCCCCAAATGGGCACTATATGTCCATGAAAGTGTGCCATAAGCAACTAAGCATTTTGCAGAGTACAGTGGGGACTGGACAGAGAGGGATCACTA
The DNA here is from genome assembly GCF_032062135.1 of Pyxicephalus adspersus. NCBI lineage: Eukaryota > Metazoa > Chordata > Amphibia > Anura > Pyxicephalidae > Pyxicephalus > Pyxicephalus adspersus. The sequence continues at coordinate 8,263,890 of NC_092859.1, forward strand.
TGATGCAGCTAGCTGGCTTCTGTGTGTATTGCAATATATGCAAAGCAGTTTTATTCAAAAGTTTGCTAGAGATATGTATGAGTCCATAGCGATGTGCAGGGGCAATTCAGCATCTTCACCTGCAGTCTCACCCCTCTAGCACCTCATGTGTTATATATATATGAAAGGTTTTTGGAAGGCAGCTATGCTCACTACTATAACACCAAAGCTCTGCCATCTTTTTGGATTTAAGCCCAGGCATTTCTTTTTATTGTACAAAGTAAAAGACGCTTACAAGGGAGGGTAATACACAGATTCCATTGACAACCATAGCAGAAGTACTGTACCAGCGTAAGATCTACAGGTATGAGAATGATCAAAGAAGTCATAAAATAAAACAGAGATGATTACAGCATAATCATGTCTGTGTCTCTACAGGAATGGGAATAATATCTCTGACATTCAGTTAGAGAGGTGGTGATGATCTGCAGAGCAGCCAAGTGTTAACGCTCTGCAGATGGGATAATGACGTTCTGCATACCTGTGTGCAAAAAGCGGTGAATGTTCAGGCGATATGAGGACATCTATATGACAGATGAGCTCTGCAGCCCTGAGTGTGAAATAGTAATATGCTGGAGACAGAGGGGTAAAGTGCGAGGGGAATGGGGGATTCTATGCAGAACCGAGGACAGCAAAGTATGCAGTATGAATGGCAAAAGGTAGAAAGGAGGAAAAGGGAGGTGGGGGCACAGGAAGGAAGGAATGATCTGCACAGCAAAGAAAATTATGAATGGAAGGATGGTATTGTGGGAGAGAAAAATGCTCTGCATAGAAAAGGAGAAATGTTCTGCGGATCTCAGGATGAAAAGGAAATGTGAAAAGGAAATCATTAATAGAGTGCAACCCTAGGGGCAAGTTTGTAACACTCTGAGGTCTGAGAGATGGAAAGGTAATGATAGTTTGCAATATGAACAACACAAAAAAAAGGTAGTGATGCCCTGCAGCTTTTTGATGAATGAGAAAGCTCTGCAGAGTTGGGGTAGAGGGGTGGAAATGTTCTGCAGAACTGACGACAAAATGACACTAATGTTCTGCAGATTTGAGGACATAGAGATCATTATTTATATCGCCAAGGTCAGGAAATGTTCTGCAACCATTTGAGCAGGGAGGTAAGGATAATCTGCAAGGGTAGGGATGCTCTACAGCCATAGGATCAGTGAGGTGGTGATGTTCTGCAGTATTAAGGGCAATTAGGTAGTAATGCTCTGCAGAAGGTAATGAGAGCCTGCAGGTTAGCTGATAGCAGGTAAGGATAATCTAAAAATTGGTGCTCACTGCGCAGAAAAGTAATGATACTCTGCAGATCTGAGTCACGTAACATAATATCTATAAAATCTATAGGACTGATATTCTGCAGTCTGGTTATAGAACTTTACAGGAACGCTGTTTTGTGGAGAGATAGCCTGCAGGACTGAAGTTCAATCAATGGAGGATAGGGGTAAATACATACAGAAGATATTTCCCAGATGACTAACTAATGCTCTGCAGACAGGATGATGGAATGCTATGGGAGAGATATTCTGCAAATATCAAAAAGTATACAGGTGAGCTGAGAGTGAATAAAATATAAGAGTAATGACATGCAGAAAATAAAATGATGATATTCGGAGCGGATAGTAAAAATCTATAGGCGAGATAATCTGCAGAGCGATAGGAAAATGTCTATAGATAAAATGGTCCACAGATCTAAGGATAAGAATTTAAAGGAGAGACATTCTGCAGAGCTAGATAAAAATCTATAGGTGAGATGGTCTGCACAGTGGAAGTTTATATGATCTGCAGAGCTATGGATGGAAAACCTACAGCAATAATAATATGCAGAGCTGAAGGTGAAAATATATAGCAGAGGTGGTCTGCAGACATGAAGTTAAAACACTTTAGGAAAGATGGTCTGCAGACTATGGTTGAAAATCTTTAGGGGAAATAGTCTGCAGAGGTGAGACTGGAACTCTATAGGGAAGATGGTCTGCAGAGGTGAGAATAGAACTCTATAGGAGAAATAGTCTGCAAAGGTGAGAATGGAACTCTTTGGGTGAGAGAAACTAGATGGAAAACTAATAAAGCAATAATCTGTAGCTATGGGTAAAAATATATAGCAGAGATGGTCTGCAGACCTGAGCATGAAAAACTATAGGAGAGAGGATCTGCAGAACTGAGGGCGGAAATCTATTTGAGTGTCACTCAGCAGATGCAATTATGAAAATTTCCTGATGGAAAGGGGTAAAGCTCTGGGGAAAGTAAATTGGATAACCTTCTCAGATCAAAGTACAAAATGGTACAAATCCTTTAAAAAGAGAATGTTTTTGGCAACAAAGCCCAGATTGTGATGTTCTGCAGAGCACACAGGACAGTCTACTTGTTGCTGGCAGACAATCTAGTAAAGTGTATAGGAAGGGGGAGGTGATAAGCAATAGTCTGCAGAGGTTAGTAAAATTTGGATAGAAAAGTTTCCAGGGGCGGCTTGCGGTACTGCAGTGTGAAGAAGCTCTACAAGTGTTGGGAACAGAGACTGGAGCTGGCAGTTATTTTATTATAGGCATGGTGCGATGTTCTGCGGTTACTGGTCAACAAAGAGGCACTGGGAGCAATAACATCCTGGTAATATTCTGATTATTAGTAAAAATTCTGTAGACTTACCATAATTCTGAGACACGTGAGCTGGAGATGGTGCAGATCGGGGAACAAGGGGTTCATAACTTAAAAAAAAAAAGTCAGGAAATATCGATGGAAGGAAGGGATGGATGAATGAGTGGGGATGATCATACAGAACACATAGAGGGTAAAGGGGTTAAAGAAAAAGTTCCAGAACAAACCAAAAATAAGACTCAGACAGCCAGAAAAAGTTGTGTGACGCAGAGGAAATGGAAGGCAATCTCTTGGAACAATGACAAAAATTTCCATGGCTGTCATTTTTGGCAGAACACAAGGATGAAGTTCTATGAGTGGTAGACAACGTGACACAATGAGTAGTGACCGAGAAAAGAAAAAGTTCTGAAATGGAGAAAACAAACATACAGAAGGTTCTAGATTTGGGAAAGGAAACTGCAGGAGACATGGAAGAAATGGAAGGGGCCCACAGGGCCGGAGAAAAAAAACCAAAATCTACAGAGGAAAGAGAAAGGCACTGAGGATAAAAGGGAGAAGGAAGCAAGAGGAGAGGAAGGAGAAGGAGAGGAAAGAAGGGAGGAAGAAAGGAAGGGAAGGAGGAAGGAAGGAAGGAAGAGAAGAAGGAAGAAAGGAAGGAAGGAAGGAAGGAAGGAAGGAAGGAAGGAAGGAAGGAAGGAAAGAAGGAAGGGAGGAAGGAAGGGAGGAAGGAAGGGAGGAAGGAAGGGTGGAAGGAAGGAAGGAAGGAAGTAAGGGAAGAAGGAAGGGAGGAAGGAAGGAAGGTAAGAGAGGAAGATAAAAGGGAGAAGGAAGCAAGAGGAGAGGAAGGAGAAGGAGAGGAAAGAAGGGAGGAAGCAAGGAAGGGAAGGAGGAAGGAAGGAAGGAAGGAAGGAAGGAAGGAAGGAAGGAAGGGAAGAGGGAAGGTAGAGAGGAAGGAAGGGAAGAATGAATGAAGGACGGAGGGAAGGGAAGAATGAAGGAAGGAAGGAGGGAAGGGAAGGGAAGAGGGGAGGAAGGAAGGAAGGAAGGAGGGAAGGAGAAGGTAAGAAAAAAAGGATGGAAGGCAGGAGGGGAGAAAGGAAGAAGAGTTTGTAAAAAGGAATAGAAAAAAAAAGGTGAGGCAGGGAAATGAGAGGAAGGAAAGAAAGGTAGAAGGGAAGAAAAGAATGAAGATGAAATGGAAGTATTTGAGGAGGTAAAAAGAAAGGAAAAAAGAGAGAGAAGGGAGGGAGAGAACTCAGAGAGAAAAAGAAGACAGAGAGGGGAGAGGGAGATGGAGGGAAAGAAAGAAATTGGGGGAGAACTAGAGTGGAATGGATAGACCAGGGAAAGAAGATGGAAAGAGATGGAGGGAGAAAGAGAGAGATACAGGGAGGGAGAGATACAGGGACAGATGGAGGAAGAAATAGAGGAAGAGATGAAGGGGTGGATAGAGGGAAGGATGGAGGGAGAAATAGGGAGGGAGAGATGAAGGGATTCCCAGGAACATAGGACAACACTGATAACACAAGACAGAATACCCCACCATGACTGACAGACACACCTGGGAAGGAGTTCCAGGAAAGTAAATGGAGGAAGTGATGAATGAAGCTGTGAGAAGAGATGAATATCAGAGAAGTGGGGGGACACACAGACATGAGGAGAGGTGTGCAGAGAGAAGGTGAATGTACAGGGCAAGGATGGAAATCTGCAGTACAAATGAAATATGTGACTCATCCAGAGGAATAGGGGAGGAGAGAGAGAAAAAAAATCAGAGACACAGACAAGCCAGAGAAAGATGAAAGACAGAAATAGTGAAGGAAAATACTGTCACACCAGAGAAAGGCTGTGGTGTCACTTCCCCAGCATCACTAGAAACATGTACAGTGGCTGTGTACATAGACTGGGGCTGCCCCCACCCCAGCATGCAACACAGCAGCCACACATGTGTCCTTGCCCTCATCTCTCACCCCTTTATCTACCTGTCACTCTCAGGCCTG
>NC_092859.1:8271674-8330250 GCF_032062135.1 Pyxicephalus adspersus
GGGGGGGGGGGGTCGCATTGCCATAAGAATGTCTGGATGTGTGCACCTGGTATCCGATGAGCTGTGACGTTCCTTCGCTCATTTGCATTAAAGTTGTTGGCAAAGGACATGATTGTGTTTGTAGATGGAATTCCCAAGGAGGGAATTTAAGAGAGATGCATCAGGTGGGAGTAGTGGAAATATGTGTTGGCGTAGGAAACAAATGGTTTGATCTTGCCAAGGGTAGGGAAAAACATTTTAAAGAATGATGGAGAACAAAGGGTAAAATTCAACATATGTTGGCATTGCCAATTGGGACCTTTTCAAAATTTATCCAAACTGACTGATTTCGATGTGATGGGAACAGTCATGGAAAAGGAAACTGTTTTTTAGGAACTCGCCAGATTTTGCTCATCTTGCATTCCATAAGACGGTCACCCAATGGCCATTATAGTACTATGATAGTTTTAAGGATGAGTACCTAAGAAATATTCAACCACATTTGCCCAGCTCCTAACAGGGTTCAATGTAACAGTTTTCCATCTGCCAATGTGGAAAAAGATGATTTGATGTTGGTAAGAAAATGGTTAGTGTTAAGAATAACATTTTAAAGAATGAGAACAAGGGGTAAAATTTAACTTGGCATTGCCAATTGGGATTTTGCAAATTTGACAAACCTAGTGACCAATGGAAACGTTCAAGGAAAAAGAGAACTAATTATTTAGTTGTCAGTCAATGGCCATTGATTGTGTTAGGGATGAGTGTCTAGAAAATATTCAGCCGCATTTGCCGTCCTCATTAGGGAGTTTAGTATCTGCCGATGTGGGAAATGATAATTTGACGTTGGTAAGGAATAAGTTAGTGGGGAACAACTTAGGAACTAGGAACAACTTTAGGAAGAATAATGAAGAACGAAGGGTAACAATTCAATTTAGCATGGCATTGACAATTTAAAAAAATTGTGTGACCATCCCCTGATTTTGGCATGGTGGAACCAGTCACTGAGGAACTATTTATTGATTTGGCTCTTCTTACTTGCAAATGATGGCTAACGGAACAGTTTAGTATTGATGAAGAGAATGATGATTTGATGTTGAAAAGGATACTAGTGGAGAACGAGGGGTAAAAATTCAACTGAGACTAGCATTGCAAATTCAATTTTGCCAAAATTTGTGTGGTAATTTTTGTGGCTAGTTTCGATGTGATAGGTTCAGTCACTAAAAAATTAAACTATTTACTGACAACCAAGTTTAGATTATCTTGAATTCCAAATAACGGTCAGCCAAAACCCATCGATAGTTTCAGGGATAAGTGCGTACATAATATCCAACTGCGTTTGCCGATCGCTGACTCACAGAACAGTTTAGTATGAGTTGATGTAGGAAATGATGATTTGATGGTAAGGATCAAGTTATTGTAGATAAACCATTTTAGAAAGTTATGAAGAACAAGGATTACCAATAAACTCAGATTGCCATTGCAAATTACGACATATTGGGCAATATGGGGCAAATAGGAAAAAAAAGTTGTGTCTATTCATTGTGGCTGATTTTGAAGCAATGGAACTGGTCACTGAAAAATGGAAATTTTTCAATTACAACCCACCAGATTTAACTCATCTTGACTTCCAAATGACAGTCACTCAATGCCCATTCCTTAATATAAATGTAACTTAGGGTTGATTTACTAGGGGAATTACCCTAAAATAATACCCAGCACTTGTTGAAGACAATCCCATTTGCAGATCCTTCATTTCAGCAGAGGTTGCGAGTTAACATTAGTGGCAGGGGGTTAAAATTTCCAAATAGTTAATGGTAATTTGGTAACAGGAGACCCATCGTCAGAGGTAGAAGGCTAGTAATGGCCCTTTAAACTAGTACAGGTGAGGATGATTGGTACTAGTTATCTGTCTACCACTGTCTCCAGATGTAGAACTGGCTTTCTACCTCTATTCTCCGGATTGCTGGTTCTCTATTGCATGATCTCTCGGCATGTTAGGAATTCTGCACAAGACCGTCAGAGACTTTTCACACTCGTAGCTGATCATCACAGATTATGCACAAGTGTAGTTGATCATTGCAGACTACGCACATGTGTAGCTGATCATCAGAGACTATGCAAACAGTTCACAGAACAATCACACACATTAATCAGAAATTCATATGTTGGCAGGTCAAACTGTTTCTTTTTTTGATTGGTCAACAAATGACTTATTCCGAAGCATGTCATGAAGAAACATTCACACATGTTTTTGCCGACTGGTGTTGACATGTTATCATACAATGACATAGACCCACACCCCAGGGATGATGTAGGTCAATGCCAATTACCTTAACAATGTATTTTTGGATTGTGGGAGGAAACCGGAGAACTGGAATGAGACTTGACCATTAGGAGAACATGCAAATGCCATATAGACGAGGTCCCTAGGAGGACTAAACTGCGTTACAATGTTATTATAATGCCTTAGATTTAATATGTTATCGATAAATGAATTTATATCTGTCTACATTATGAAAAAAGATCAGTAAAGCTGGATGCTACCCAGTTTTATATAACCACTTCCCATATTGATAGCCATACCAGCGCTACGCAATATGTTGGCGCTATATAAATCCTGTTTATTAATATTAATAGTAATAATATTACATGGGTATCATTGAGAATAATGCTAGGAAGAAAGAGTTATGTATCAAATGCAAAGCACTGCAAACAACACCGACAATGTTTCTGATTCATGAAGCTTTAAGCAGCACACATTAAAGTGTGCCTAAAAAATCCTAAAGTGTCTTAGAGTCAATAATGTGCTACTGCTGCTTTTTGAACCTGGAGCCATAGGTTAATGTATACAATGGGCTTTCACCCTCACTCCCTCCTTTCACCTTACGTCAATAAGGTGAAACGACATACAGGAATTTGCATTCAGCTAGCACAATCAAAATTCATCAATGACAATTTAGGCATAGATGGCACAGAGACAAGGAATGATAAAGAACCAATCTGCCGTAATAAGATTCGCTCAGATGTCAGAGGAAGGCTGGGGTGGGACTATATGAGGAGGAACGATGATGGGTTGGGGAGTGACAACACAGTGACGTCATGAATAAAATGCTGAGTTAAAGAATACACAGTGATCCAGAGGAAGTGGTGGAGATCACTGTGCTATAAAAGAGGTGATAGTATTCACTGTAAAATAGAGAAAGTAAAAGAGTTATATATAAAGGTAGTGATATAAAAGATAGAGGTTTATAAAAAGGGATACAAATATTGGTGATATGGAGGAGGTAAATGAGATCACAGTAATGGAGAAGAAGAAGCCATAGAGAAGATGGTGGCATGGTGATAGTCACAGCTTACAGTTATACCGAACAAGTTATAGAGATTCCAATGAGGTAGAGAAGGTAATAGAGATGACATTGATACTGAGCAGGTGATATACAACACAGGGATATAGAGATGGACATTTAGAAGATAAAGTGGAAATGACAGAGATCACAGAGGCATGAAGCTGGCATTAGGACAAAAAGAGTCAGCGGACTGAGATATGGAGACTTGACGTGGTATGATGTCAGAGCATCTGTATTTCAGTCTCCCGGTTTTCAGCATATTACCAATAAGATTGGAAGTATTCAGTGTGTATCTGGGAGTATTCAGTGATTTTGCCCCATAGGGGTGTGTTTCTTTATCAGCTGAAAAAACAGCCCCACCCTCCTCTGCCCTAAAGCCAACAAAGGATGACTACAAACCAATATATATTCATGTTTGGTCCAAGGGTCTGGTCACCCATGTTTGACCAGATACCCCCATGTATGACCAGTTTGCAGGAAGCCACCAAGGAGGTAATAAGAGACACCATGTACCATTCAGTGGTCAGACACAAGTTGTAACCTTTTCCATAAACATAAAGGAGTCTGCTGTAAGAGTAAGCCAAGGTGCTCCACCAAGCCTGTTTTGGTGTCAGAAATATCCACCATAAAGAGTTAAACGCAAGCTAAAAGGGGATTGGTTAAAATCCCTCCTCTTCCGATATCGAATGCAGTGGGGCATCCCCATTGTGTGTAGTAACAGAGGGAAATCCTTTCTTCCAATTGGAGGGGGCAGACTCCCACACACCTCTGCAGTGTCTGATGCAGCATCCTTATGTATACAGAGCTTGGGGGATGGAAAGGAGAACAAAAAAAAGGAGGGGGTTTCAGCATCCTCATCCAAGGTTCCTATAGAAACAGCATATTTTGCAGATAAAATGCCTCCTGAGGACCCAGGCGTGTCCTGTTCCTGTATCCATGTACACGTGACAAGGCCACTCAGACGCACTCACACATATATGTTTACAGGAAAAGCGTACACATGAGATGTTGTAACAGATCAAGAGTTAAGAGGATTGTGAGGATGGGAGGAAATGTGACGGGGAAATCCCACACTGTCAGGCCACGCACGGTACGTGACACTGATCCAGATACAAGTAGATGTCAGATGTTCCCTGACAAGTGACAAAATGCTCTCTTGAGAGAGATTTCTCTTTAAAAGGATTTTCCAGAGAAGAACATGGCTGTAAATGCCTGAACGCACATTTTTATTGTAGAACACACAATCCTGGGAGTAAAGGGGGATAAAAATATAACATGATGTCTAGATCTAGCTCCAAATCTAACCTTTTTCCAGTTCCCCTTTGGTCTACGGGTATTTTTTGTTACTGTGACCACATAGGTGACACACGTATCCAACCCCACCTTGGCCAGATCTTTGTTCTTCATATACAAAGCTGACCACATAAACATAGTAGAACAACAGTTCAGATAAAGAGTGACAGATGTTGGAGATTAGCCAAAAACTTAAAGATGTATTTTAATCTAGAAGATATCATATAAATATGAACTGTCAAAAGATTTGTAATATTGTTTGGCCAGTCTTGTAATCCAGATGTCTCTCCGAGATGACAAAGTCAGGTTCCCGACCTTATGTTTTTGTACTGCAGTTAAGCAATATAGCTTGGTCAACAATCCAAACCCAACCTGCTGGTTGGACAGTGAAGGATCATCATTCAAATTGAATTGTTACTCTGTCCTCCTCTTCAGTCAACAAGATTGGCAGCATTTTGCCAAGTACAGGAGCCACATCATGTTACGGTGCTGTTACTCCTTTGCAATCAGGATTCTTTCATGTGAGATAATAAAGGAAAATAAAAAAAAAACAGATTTGGGTACGCTAGCTATTTAAAATGCATCTATTACATTATATATACCTCAATTCATTAGTGCGTATACCTGTCTGGATTTCAGCTTTGACTACTGTAACCATTTTCTCCATTAGTTACCACAAACCATTACTGTATACCTTTAATTAGTAACTAGATAACCTCAAACTTAATCTCCTTTTGCTTAAACACTTCCTGAAGACCTTTATTAGTGGTGAAGTTTTGTAGGCCCCTTCCTTCATAAAAAAAAGTTAAACAGAAACCAATCTCTGCATTTCCTTTACCTATTTTGTACAAGGTGATGGCACATGTGTAGCCCACAAAATGTGTGGTCACATATATACTAGTAGAAAAGTGGCTGTAGGGAGTGTTGAATGGAGTAACTAAAATCTGTCTTCTCGTGGATTTTAAATGTCATTCTACTGCCCATTCACCTACCAAGCTAAAGAAATCACTTGCTTAGTCGTTCCTTGAGGTCTGAACACCGCTGGTCACAAATGTGCAGCTGGAGAATTCAGTTTTCTGGACAAACACCAGGAATGGAAAGGGTATATTAGACATACTGATACGTTTACTACAGTTAGAGGGAATCTAAATGGCTACTTGACTTTCGCACCTATATTGCCAAACATATGTTGACTCTCCTTTAAATAGTTGAGTTCAGGTTTCTCCAATGAAGGAAATGGTAATGCTGCGGTATGCACTTTCTGTATAAGTATTACTGATCCTTGTCTTAAAACCATAAATCATTAAAGAGAATCATGAGTTTGGTATGGAGGAACTCAAACGGCCTCCATTGAACCCTGACATCAAAATCACCTTTGAGATGAACTGGAGCATAAATAATAAACCAAGTCTTCTTGTCCAACATCAGTACCTCCGTCACAAATGGTCTTTTGGCTAAATGGGCAAACATTCCCATAGACATGCTCCAAAATCTTGTGGAAACCATTCCCAGAACAATGGAGGCTTACAGTCACAATGGGGGCTGGCTTCATATTCTTTCCAACAAGGTTATATAGATGTGATGGTCAGGTGGCCATAAACTTTATGTAGTAATGGATGAAGTGATGGCATGGCATAGTGTCTAAGTGCATTGCGAAAGTGTTCAGCTCCCAACAAGGACAGAAATGACCTGATTTAATAAAGCTCTCCAAGACTCCAAGAGAGTCAGTGTTTGTGGAGCAATTCTACAAGTTTACTTAGAGCAATGATATTGCCATTCCAATTTTCTTCTTGGGTTTTCTCACAATATCGAAACACACTGGTATGTCATTCGGTTTCCAACAAATCTGGCATGACTGATGTAGGACATTTGAAAAGATGGTTAGGAGCAAGGGCTGGTCAACATATATGATTTAATAGGGCTACATTTAATAGGCTTCTGTAGGTTTCACCAGCCTATGACATCTTGTAAATAGTCCAATACTGAGATTTCCTTGCCATTATTCCCAACTTTGTTCCTATGGACCTGGGAGAATTTTTTTGTCACCTTGTGGGTTTTAACTTCTACTTTTACATTATTGATAACATAAAATAGATAAAAACTCAAAAGTCACTTCTTTTAAGCAGTTGTGCAGAGCTGAGGATGCCTATACTAAACTTTAAAACTTGCCAAAATTGAAATGGTTTGGAAAACTAACGGTCAGATTGGATTACAGCTAACCCTTTGCAGTAAAATATTACGTTAAAAGAAAATAATTTTAGTGCTGTGGGTGGGCAGTCATTTCAGTAAAGGCAATTACTACATCTTTTGTATTTATTGATGAGAGATTTGCCCATATATGGTGAGCCTGAACAAACAGGAACTGCAGATGTCTAGAACATAAAAGGTTAATGGCTATTGGTATGAGTGTGAATTCACAATGTCTATACTGATGACACTCCTTAATATGTAGCAAGAAGTCATTAGATAGTACAATCTTCAATGTGTATCAAGCACAGCAATTGGGTGCACAGGGTATATAGCTGGACATATTTGTCTAGTATAGGAAAGAAGTAAAGGTAAGGTGGATGATATGCAAGTCAGAGAGCGAAGAGGATTATGCAGCTTAGAAATAGTGAAAGATAAACAGAAAGCCAAACACAAGAAAATGAAAATAGAGCTCCTTTTAATTAAGGTGAAACCTTGGTAATTCTGCATCCAAATCAATGAGAGAATTTGTAGGAACCTGCATAATTTCTTGGTGGGAGGTGGTGATGGGGGTGGGGGGGGGAGATGCAAAGCGTAGGAGAGACCTGCAGAATTTTATATCGGGAGGAGAGACCTGCATGATTCCAAAAAGGGAGGGGGTTTGGGAAAGACCTAAAGGGTTTCCACAATGGGACTCCCTTTCTCATCCCTCCACCTCCACTCTCACATTCACTCCTACGCAGACACAATACATCTTCTTTCCTTTCCCTCTGTCTGTGCTAGCACAGTACTCTACCCCCACCTCCTCTCTGGTCCATCACTGATGTTTCTTGTTTCCAGGAAAGGGTTTTTTTTCTCAACAGTGAATTAAAATCATATGATGCGTTAATGCTTTTATCAACCAATAAACATTTTCTTTTTTCTCTTTTTTTCTCTCTCTTTCCCTCCTTCATCTTCATCTATAATTATTTTTGTTAATTGATTTGATCAATATTTAATTCTGTTCACAATTATGTTATTGTTTTATTTTTCTACCCCTCCACTTTTTTTACAATTTACTTTATCCCCACTTCACCTTATTTTTATTGACTCAGAAATGTTCCACGCTCCCCCCTTCTTTCTCATCCTTACCCTCACCCTCGTACAATCCTTCATTTCTCATGCCATCCCTGTGAGCGGAGAACAGAGTTACCAAGCAATTTACCAGACCTCGAACAGTGACTCTGAGCATTCAGACCAACCAGAAAGGCACAAGGAAACTCAAGAGTTTGCCCAAAGCCATCATGGTGAAGGTAAAGACATCCAAGAAAGGGCAACCACTGAGGTCAAGTCTGAATCTATTTCTGATGATGGAGATGAATTATTTAAAGATATAAGTCCAAAAGCTCTAGCAGCTGTCCTTCTCCAAGCACTCAACACAGAGGAAGTGGAGCAGGTTCCTCCAAAGGAGGAAGAAAAAACATCTGTAGATGGCCAAAAGATTCTCACACAGGAAACTGACAAGATAGATGAGAGTGAATTAACAGAAAGAGTGAGAAGCAGAATAAGAAGTTCTGATGATGAGCCACAGATTAATGATGGTGAATTGGATAAAGAAGCAGATATGGAAAGTGTGAAGTCCCTGCTGCAGGAACTTGAAGCTTTTGAACCCCCTCCAAAACGAGAACAGGATCCTGCTCAAAATGGCAGCCCAGAAAGTGATGATCTACAAGAAATAAAAGAACTGTTAGGATTTGGAGACCAGGCAGAAGAGGATAAGAGGAGCCCCCTGAATCCTGTGCCACACACCTCCCGACGTCTGGGGGACGAAGAAGAAGGAGAAAAACTTGCCAATGTTGCCCAGGATCTTCTTCTTCAGTATCTTTTGAATGAAGGAGAAAATGAGGAGGAAAAGGAAAATGATGATGAAGAAGATAAAGAAAATGGACTGGACTACCAAGTTGAAAACTTGGGGGAGGATCAACAGCCTCTTTTTGAGGATGAAGAAGAGGAAAATACACTGGAGAAAAGGTCAAATGAAGATGATGATGAGGTAGATCCACAGACTATTGATAAACTAATTGAACTATCTAGCCGCTTACATCTTCCTGCTGATGATGTAGTGGATATCATCAATGATGTTGAAAAGAGAAAAAGGAGAAGGATGAAAAAAAAGAAGGCCAGAGATGATTTCATAGCAAGACGAATTGAAAGAACAAGAACTCCCCAGCAGTCCTGGCAAGATTCTCCAAAAGCTACTTACTATCCTAGAAGACGACTGGAACAGGAACCTTCCTGGAATAAGGTGTCAGACACAACCTGGAAGAAATCATCAGATCCAACTTGGAATAAGAATAAATTGTCACCATCCACCTGGAACAAGCTGAAAGGGCCAATCTGGACCAAGTCATCAAGGTCCAACTGGAATAAGGTGTCAGAGCCAAACTGGAAAAAGGTGCCAGACTCAAATTGGAATAAGGCACCAGACTCAAACTGGAATAAGGCCCCCGACTCAAACTGGAATAAGGTGCCCGACTCAAACTGGAATAAGGTGCCCGACTCAAACTGGAACAAGAGTCCAGATTCAAGCTGGAATAAGGTACCCGACTCAAGCTGGAATAAGGTTCCAGATTCAAGTTGGAATAAAGGGTCAGATACAAACTGGAATAAAGGGTCAGATACAAACTGGAATAAAGGATCAGACTCAAACTGGAATAAGGTTCCAGATTCAAACTGGAATAAATATTCAAATCCAAGCTGGAATAAGTTGCCTGATTCAAGATGGAACAAAGTGCCAGATTCCAACTGGAATAAATTGCCAGACTCGGGCTGGAATAAAGTGTCTGATTCAAACTGGAACAAGGTACCGGACACAAACTGGAATACCATGTCAGAACCAAGCTGGAATAAAGTGATGGACTGGAATAAAATGTCAGATCCAAGCTGGAATAAGATGTCAGAACCAAGCTGGAATAAGCTTTCATACCCAAGCTGGCATAAGGTGCCAGAGTCAAGTTGGAATGATATTTTAAAACCAACCTGGAACAAGATGCCCCCATCAAGCTGGAACAAATATTTGGAACCGGTCCCGCGCAGATATCGTTCACGCCAATTCCCTTTTACTGGCTATATGCAGCCTCGACCCTTTCAAACTCCTCCCAGATACTATTATAAGCCACCTGTCCCACCAAGCAGTGACTACTTTGATGAAGACCAGGATAAACAGGAAGAGATGGAGAATTATATCGAAAGGATCCTGATGACCCACCCAGAGGTCTTCCAGTGATATAATCCCCATCCTAATCCCATTCTAAATCAACTCAACCCAGAAAGTGAATCCGGTCCAACTCCATTCAACGCAACAGCTGACAAAATTAATGGACAGATACCCATTTGCATCCCCAAATGATCTCAACCCACGTGGATGCCATCCAACCTAAACTAACTTAACATACACTGATAAATTCTTTGTCTAGTAGATTCTGCATTTCAGTGCCTGAACATATCGGTGTAATGACTGATTTCACAATATCACCTTTGCTGTCCAGTATTACCTTAGAGTACTACATTATTTGAAGGTGAATTTACATAATGTTTTAATGGTCAACCATTTAACATTTAGGTAATCCAGTCAATTATTTTCGTAGAGGTATGGCTGAAAACTGGAGATCTGGCGGTGAACAGGAATACTGTAGGATTTGGATACATAATACTGTATAAAAGTTCCAAAGTCCCAAATCCAAATCAATGTACCCCTGCCAAAATTGCTTAGCATTTGGGTACTCAGTACTTACTATTATAGATCAATTATTGCACTAAAAGTATTTCACTCTCTTGATATTCAGTAGAGCATTCAAGACTGTGAAAGGTTGTTATTTCAAACCCTAGGAAGTTAGACTAAATTTACAGGTGAGATTTGGTGATATACCTGTCATGCACAACTATCATTTTTAACAAGAATACAAGTGGGCAGACTACTAATTCACAAGAGTAATAATCATATGTCTCGTGTTCCAAAGACATAATTAGTTTTATGAATTTTGGCATACCATGCCATACCATTAGCCCCACAGAATACTAAAGGCTTAGTGCCAAGTATTCAATGCCTATTAACCATACAAGCTAAATCTGGAGGCCTACTCAAATTATTGCTCTGCTAGAGGTGGCTATTGTTGATTTCCACCATGACTATGAAGATCTAACTTGATCTTTCCATGCACAGCAATGGGATGTAGAGGATTCCAAACCCCAGTTCCTGGGGTTTGTTTTTTAGCAAACACCATGTCACCCCATAATGATAACAACACTGTACCGAAGATGACATTCTTGCCTTGTGAATTTACAGTCTGCATTTTAAAACATACAAAATGGCTGTCAGTACAACAGGAATGAATAATACACTTTAAGGGTTCAATCTTGAGACTGTAAGATGTGAGAGGTAAAAAAGTATCTCTCTCTATGAGCACAATATTTGTAAGCCCACCCTCCCAGCAAAAATATAACAGAGTTTAAGCCCTTGGGGTCCATAGCCCTCAACAGTCCCTGCCTGAGTTCCCCCTCTTCTCTGGACTAGCTCTGGTTGCATGTGCTCCGCCCCTCCTCCCCTCCATCTGGTGTCTTGGCGGCTGTAGCCTTGTTCTGTGATACTGTTGGTATTTTCCTTGCTAATAAAAGAGCTTTCTCTCCGCTCCTGTTTGTACATATCATATGAATACTTTTTTGCTAAGGAAATAAAGCTGACTATTTTATTACGAGTTATGGTTGTTATTTTGGCCCATAAACAGTCTGTGGGCCTGGGGAGTACAAATTAAAAAAAGAGAGAAGGGGTGGGATATGATCATATAAAGGTATGCTCAAGATAACATTGTACACAAGTAATAATACTTCAGTATTCTCCCCAGAATATATTTTGGTGGGAAGAAACTGTAGGTGGGCGGTGGCCCCTATATTGTAAGCCAACATTTCAGTAACCACCGGAAAACAGCCAAGTGGTTACTGAAAAGTGCCAGGTGGAACACCCAGCTAAAAGGCGCTGGGGAGAACACAGTACTTACTGGCCCCATCACTAATGAATACAGTGGGTTGAATACTAAAGGTTTGTTTAGCCAATAAAAGCTTGGCATAAACAGATGAACTGGTAAGTATTATCACTCTACTTGTTGCTAACAAAAAAAAAACAAAAAGTGAAATGTCCACCTAAAGTAGAACCATAACCAGGCTATGGACATTCACATATATAGATATTCTTAACAATTAGTGAATAAAAAGCTATCACTGACCTTTGTAGACGTATTGAATGTAGAGCAATTTATCATCAAACCTCACAATAGTAGCAGTAAAATTGTTTGACTCGCCACTTCTATCCTCCCCTGACCACCAAGCATTTGCTGTTTTGTGTCTCTTCTGTGTTTATAGAAATTAGAGGGAAGCCATTACTAAGACAGCCTGTCAAAGAAAGGTAATATCACTGGCTCCATTACTAGTAAATCCAATGTGTAAAGTGTAAATACTGATATTTGTGTGGCCAATGTGCACAAATGCAAAGCTTGGCATCGTTTGACTGGTATGTAGTATAACCCTTCTTCTGGATAAAAAAATACAAATACAATGTCATCTTAGCAGTTCCATATAAAAGGCATGGACATGTTTTTCTTACCAGTAATGAATAAAAGCTACCACTGACCTTTGTAGCTACAATCACTGTACAGAAATTCATCTTTAAAGTTTACAATAGAAGCAATGAAATTGTTTAACTCGTTATCCTCCCTCACTTCCTTGGCATTTGGCTAGCGCTTTAATTTCAGTTTACAGGGGTTAGAAGGCTAGCAGGCAGTCATGGCATTATTGGGAGGGCTGAGCATTCAAAATTGTAGTTTTTTTAACAAACAGTAGGTAAACTTTAAAACAAGCCCCCAATGACTTCTGTAGTTGGTCACACTGGTAAGCAATTTATCTTCATGGTTCACAGCAGAAGCTATTTATCTGTAGTTCCAATGTTTATAACAACTCAGCTAAACCCTCCCAGCAGTGACTCCCAGCAGCTGGGAAATGTCAAATGCAGCCATTCTCATCTAGAGATCTGTGTAACAGGGTTCCCCGAGCTTTGACTGACTGACCTCCCATTTAGGGGAAATATGATGTGATCTCAGTCAAACAGGGGACCTTTCTTTCAATTGACCAACAATGTAATAGGTAATTTATCCATTGACATCCAATGGTTTTAACAGGAGGTACCCAAAACCTAATTATTATTTCTCTCCCCTTTGGGGTAAAAATGTTGAGAAAATGAATGTTGAGTCTAATGAAACCACAGAGCAGGTATACCTCTTGTATTGTGGCCTTGTGGCCTCTCTGTAGCTGCAGACATTGTGGAGCAATTAATCATTAATTTTTTCAGGGCTTCAAACATGAATTTTATCTGAATACCCCTTTTGCCTATCTGTTTGTAATGCTGGAAAGCTATTTCCCAAACACAACTGCTGCAACCTCTGGGTGGCCTCTCATGTGCACAAATCCTGGTCTATCAATGTCTATTGATAGGTTCCAGAGTCTGTTATAAGTTCCTCAAAGCTCCTTCATAAAAGCCACCATCAAACTGACCCTGAAAACATGAATACTCCAAGTATCTCATCAAGCTGAGTAAAAGGAAGTTATACAGCAACATTTAAGGTGTCAGCCCACCTGCCTGTCATGTAAGGTGTTCTTTGGAATCTGACTGCCATGAACGAAACAGAACATGAACATGTGACATGAAAAAAAAAATTGAGATGGGATTTTGACTAAAGGTGAGTTTGATTTACACATCTAACAGACAAAAAACATTATTGGGGGTCGATTTACAGGTTCAGGGATTTGTAGGTATGTCCACCCAGTCATTTAGATTTTCACAACTCTTATACACAGCAGGGTAGAAGACCTGATTTACTTCTGATGCAGTTAAGAAACACTTGTCTTTGCCCTCCCCTAGCTTGTGATTGGACAGTGAAAGGAAAGCAGACCAATGAGAACATCTCTCTTTGCTATCCCCTCCTATCAGTAGGAGCACTGTACTACAATTGACTGGCTCCTTGAGCTCTCTTAGTCTTAGAGCTCTGCTGTGCAGGGGACTGCAAGAGGTTGATACCAAGTCAAATTAAGAAACTTACACTTGCTTTCACTTTAAATAATACATTATAATAATTTGTATCTTTTATACCAGCTGTCCCCAACCTTTGGTCTGCAGCTCTGGCCAGTGCACCACCCAGCGAGGTCAGGAGAAGGACCCTTGGGGGACGCTTGGGGGGGGGGTGCACTGGCCAGAGCCGCGGACCATGTCTCACGTAGGCATCGCAGGCTCAAGGCAGTGGGTGGGTTGTGTCTCTAGAAACAACCCACCCACTCCTCCATCCAAGGCTCAGACCTACGAGAGTGGGCAGGTTCTGGCATCAGGACGTCACTCTGGAGGAAGTTTCTTCCCCTTTGAGTGACACATGGCTCCCTGTGCATGTGCGGTCCAGGACCTGTAAGTTTAGTGGTTCATGATGTCCAAAAGGTTAGGGACCACTTTTTTACACCTTCTTGGAGTTTCCCTTTAAGGTGTATTTAAAAAGCCCTTTTGTTATGGTTATGAATAGTGTAGGGAAGGATTATCTCCCCAGTTTTTATAGCTTTCTGTGTCTGTGCTGGAGACACTGTCCTATTTGATCTAAGGAACATAGTTGCTAAAAATGAGTGACATATTTAATTTTTTACTTGTCATGAGAATGGGTGGTAAGAGTACCTGTTCTGTGTCAACTAACAAGGGCAATGAAGGTAAATCTCATTGGAGTGTGCTGGGACAAAATCCTTTAGTACAAAGGGGGAAGTAAGTTCCCCCCATTACAAGCCGTGAACTACTTCAACATTATATGTACATTTCAGGTCAGAAATGACGAAAAGGTAATAATAAAAAAAAACCTAACTAGTGTTAAGAATTAAATTTTCCATAATAAAGAGAAGTTAAGCTCAGGTGCAGAGTTTGAAAGGCAGATAACAAATCAAATGCAGGTACGTCTGGCATTTAAAAGATATTTATATCTGTCCTCCTTCAGTCTTGCACGCTCCTCTTCTGGACTGACATTTCGTACTCTGATTTTACCTACTGGAGTATGGGAGGTGTAGGATCTGCTCCTTCCCCTTGCCACCATGCAGTGCCCACTGTGCAACCTGCAGCCAGATAGTTTGGAGTGCCCATCACCATGTAAATACTGACTTTCAGCATTCAATTTTTAAGATTAAATATAAGTGTTAAAGAAAAGCACCAGGCTGGAGGCCTGGCAAGCCTTAAGTTTTACTCTAGTGACTTCACCTATTGCTACAGGTAAAAGTTAGCATTTTCTCAATATTCTCTTTCACTCTATGATCACACCACAACATTGTAATGTTGTAGCATGTCACACAATAGAAGACTTCAACAAGGGCTGATCCGATTCCTAAGAATTGCACACGCACCAATATTTAAACAATTCTATCAATTTTGAGCTATCTTAGTACAAGAAATAGATGGTGACATTGGTTGATCCTTCAACAAAGATGGCACCACTCTCTGGATAGAAGAAAAACAACTGAAGAACATTTTAAGAGGTAGGATATACCTGCAAGTGTTATATGTAAACGAAACTTAGCATGAATGCACTTGTTAAAAATATGCATACCTTTCAAGTTGAGAAGGAGACATATAGGGTATATAATACACAAGGTATAGAGTGTAGGGGTCAGCAGTATATAGAACCTGATAATGACAGACCTAGCAGGGCAATAGAACATACAATATACTGAAAGTAGTGAAAGTGAAAGAGGAACAGCTCATGGGGTATATAACATATAATATAATGTGCAAAGGGCAGGGGTCAGCAGTATCAAGAACCTGAAAAAGATGGTCAGCATATGGTCATATAACATGCAATATAACGTATAAAGTGCAGGACCAACAGTATCTATAAACTGGGAATGAAGGACAGCAATTGGAATATGGAACATGGAACATAAGATATCATAAGACTCAGAGTTATGGGGTCAGCAGTATGCAGAACCTAAGAAAGATGAACGGAATATGGGGTATACAACATTTAATTAATTATTGTGCAGAGTGCAGGGGTCATAAGTATACAGAACCCGAGAAAAAGGAACAGCACATGGGGTATATACCAGTGTATAGAGCCCAGGGTTCAGCAGTATGCTGTATGCTATGTAACCTACAATATAGCGTCTAAAGTGCATTATATAGAACCTGTAAAAAAGAAAGAACAAATAGAGTATACAATATACAACATAATATATAGAGTGCATGGGGTCAGCAGTATGCAGAATCTAAGCAAGAGGGACAGCACATTGGGTACATACCATACAATATAGTGTTCAGATTGCAGGGGTCAACAGTAAATAGAACCAAATAGAGAAGAAAAGCATAGGGCTATATAACATACAATATAGTATACAGAGTGCACGGATCATCAGTATATGAGAAACAGCACATTCTGTATATAACAATGTAAAGATTGCAGTGGTCAGGAGTATGCAGAACCTAAGAAAGAAGGGCAGCACTGGGCTGCATGAAATACAGAGTGCAGGGGTCATGGGCACATGGGCTATTGAAGAGTAAAAAATGCAG
Source organism: Pyxicephalus adspersus (assembly GCF_032062135.1). Taxonomy (NCBI): domain Eukaryota; kingdom Metazoa; phylum Chordata; class Amphibia; order Anura; family Pyxicephalidae; genus Pyxicephalus; species Pyxicephalus adspersus. Next base: position 8,288,088 of record NC_092859.1, read on the forward strand.
GGATAGTTTTGGACAAAATGGGCAACTGTGGGGCCCTCAAACAGCATTACAGCTCCCTGCTCCCCCTGCAAGTCTGTAACTTGGGGCACTGGAGAAGGTGGGAGTTCTGGGTTATTATCCAGCTTCCCCCCTTTGGGACTGGCCCTAGTTTGCAGTATGTAACATAGAGCACATTGTAAGAGATACATGATCTAGAAGTATGAAGCATATAGCATATACTATGGGCTATAAGTATGTAACATATCACATAGTCTGTGGAGTGCAGGGGTCTTAGATTGTAAGCTCTTGTGGGCAGGGTCCTCTCCTCCTTATGTGTCATTGTTTGTATCTGTCTGTCATTTGCAACCCCTATTTAATGTACAGCGTTGCATATTATGTTGGCACTATATAAATATTGTTTGATAATAATAATAATATAGTGAACCTTACAATGGTAATCAATAGGTAGATATGTCTGGCCAGTGGCAGTAAATAATTCCTCACTGCCCCAAGTCTTTGGTGGTTCATGACAAGTATTACTCATTCCTTCCCCTTATTATTGGTCATTAGTAAAAATAAAATTCCCCATCCAAGCATTGTAGAAGACCTTGTCTCCCTCCTTCCTTGTTCAGCACTTAATTTATGAAACTATACATCTACAATGCACTCAACAAAACCAGTTTGGATCTTCCTCCTGTTATGGCAAAATGAACCCCCTTTCCCATGTCCACGTGTCCCCACATCACCAGTTAGCACACCAAATAGTATGAACAGAACTCCGTGCAGTATTGCAACGTCCATCCCTGGCAGTTTTCAACAGGAAAAAAGCTAAATGACTAATAAAAGAATACTTTTAAACTTGAAAAAAAGAAAAAAATAAATCAATAGTTAAACCTTTACGAAAGGAAAAACTGGGTGCTCTCTTCCGCTTTGGACAATACAGGTACAATTTTTAGTCATTTGGGCAAAATCGCTATTGACTCATCAATAAGCGTAGTGATCAATAAAGTGATTAAAAAATGTCCCTCTATTGCGTAAACATCACAAGTAGAAAGTATAGCAATTTCATCTTACATGGTTACAACATAGACTTTCAATCAATATTTCATTTTATTGTGTTGCACCATAGAAAGCTATTTGCGCCATTTGTTTAATGATCAGTTATCAATCAAAGGGAATAATAACTAGCAGCATGACTAAAGATCACCTGTGTATGGTTAATTTAAAGTGGAATTAACTTTAAAGAGTAAAAAATCTGAGCAGAAAGGTTCTTCATTGCAGAAGGGACGGGTGATGTCCCTTCTGTAGTAAAACAAACTTATCTTCAGCTCAGTGTATGATCTTGCCATAGCTGGCTGACAGGACTGAATACAAACCCGTGCACATGTGCAGGCATTACATCATTCTTGCCTAACCAGTAAAGTTTATTTCATCATTAATACAGCAGTGCGATGTTTCTACCCCAAAAATTCAAGAAATTACCCAATCTCTAGCACCATTTGGTCAAATCATAAAGCATCTAATCTAATCTGAATCTAACTTTCACCAAGATGGGTGTTTCCTGTTCCCGATCTCTTACCTTACATCTTTCATGTTGCGTTCCGCCCTCTAGTGCCATCCTTGTCATCATCACCAATAAAAGTGACACAGTGTGTATTTATTTAATTGTAGAGTGTTTCTGCTTATTAATAAATTATTGAATCCGCAGGGGAGCAGATTTCTCTAGATGGGAAATGGTGTCGTTAATTGTTCCCCGTGGTGTTTGGTTTAATGCGAGAATCGCTGTCACAGCACATGCAGGGAATTCGTTCTTGTTGGAAATGTCTCTACCAAGTTAACCAGTCACTGGTTTTAGGGGGTAAAGGGTTCATTCACACAATGAGTTGTGTGAACACATTAAGATGAATGGTAGGTTTAAAACAAAAACTTAGGGGAAGCAACTTTTTTTTGCTGAAAAAAGCATACTTTGTATCGTGCGCAATGAAGTCTTTGTACCTGAGCACATGTTTATGCAGAATATAAACTGAGCTGAACACACACAGTGGACATGCTTAAATTACCCCATCATAACCTAACCCAACTAAACAAAATGGCTGAAGACACTGAAAGAAAATGACCAGGAAATCTGGAGTAAGGCCAAAAAATCCTATAACTTGGATTATGGAGGATTGGAGTAGTTAAAGATGCAAGATAATGTGCAGGGTTGTCCAAGTGCCAGTTTACTTGGCTGGGCACAGTGAATGCAAAAGTACAGGCGTTCCTGCGGGCACCTCACCTCTGCGTGTACCCCATGTAAACATTTGCACACACACTGGTGCCAGATGGCCAATATAAATGCCTCCACTTCACCCCTCCTATACTGAGGGGTCTTTAGCTTATCTTTGTGCACAATCTAAATCATGACCTTGGATTGTTCATTGAGACTGCGATTTGGTTTCTGACCTGCTTCTTAGACTGATTTTGTTGTTTGGACTCTGTCCCCCTAATATGACCCCAGCTAGTTACTTGTTTATCACCTTGTACTGCACCTGAAGCAAGTTACTAACCTTAGCATGCCATCTTAAGCTACGTACACACTTCCAATTATTATCGTTGGAAAACGAACGACGAACGATACTGCACGATATATACGAACGATCGTATAGCACCGATCCTGCACATAGAGATAACGACACGATCGTTCGTAGATATTGTACACACAATAGATACGATCGTTTAAGCGATAGAGGAACTATGTGCACGACAGGAAAGTGAACGAACGTTCGTTCATTACGCATGCTCTGAACATGGACGATCAACGAACGACCGTACACACGAACGATGTTCAACGATCGTAGTCCAATCCGATCCGCCGGTCCGGTCGTTCGTTTCCAACGAGTTTCCTCGTTCGTCGGCGTCGTTGGTTACTTTTTTATGAACGATTTTTTGCCCAATCGATCGTTCGTCGTTCGATTGGAACGATAAAGATTGGAAGTGTGTACGCACCTTAACTCTACTTCTGCCTGCCATCCTGTACCACACAGGCCAGCAAGTTGCCGGCCTCAGCCTGTTCCTGACCTGCGCCTATTTGCTGATCTGTGCTTCTTTTTGGCTAGCAAGTTGTCCACTTTGGCTAACTGTGACTACGCTCATTCATCAGCACTCCGGCACCCTTATGCATTTGTCCCTATTGTCATGTTTACCAGGGCCAAAAAAGCAAGAAGGACCCCCATCTTCTCGGGCATCTATCAGGTGTGTAATATTAGGTGTAAGTTCGGCTTCAGAAGAGCTATTGTTTCAATGAGCTGGGGCTGTACACTACTGCATGATACATGGGTTTCAAGATCGGACATTCTGGGTTTTCCTGAAGGTGAAACAAAATTGTCACGGGACCAATCATTAGTGATCATTTTGGGCAACAGCAGAAAGAAATGAGAGCTGTACAGACGTAATTACTGCCAAACAGCTTATTCTGTTCAAGTGGTAGGTGCCTTCCCTTCCCCCATGTTGCCTTCTCCCCACTAGTAAGCAATTAGAGGTCCGTCATTTAGCCATCCAGCACAATGTTTGTGGACATCTGTGCTAATGCTAGATTCTAACCCAAGACCATTACAAATGACAGTCTAGCAAATGAGCCTGAGATAAGCATTGTAAGCAACCAAAGAAGTGGTAATGTTTGTCCCAACCCTGACACCTGATGAAAGCATGTAAAATAAATGTAGATACTAAATATGATTATTAAAGTTGTTTTTAAGCCCATTGTCAGGGTAAATAGCTGTGAATGCTCTCATTGGCTGGTGATGGGGACAGGACCACCACTAACAGCCACCAGCCAATCTGAGCACTCACTGCAATTCACCTTAACAAAGAGCCCATAATTTACATTAAACACATGCTTGTAATGAATGCAAATCCTGGCAGACCCTATCATTGTTCCTGTAAGCCTGTTACTGTACATAGCAGGCAGAGCCTGGTGTACAGTTAGTGGGCTCACAGCCTAATTTCAGTTCAGCTTTGGCTATTCACAAGCTGAACATTTGCCTCTCTTCGGCCGAATGACGTCAAACTAAACAAAGGCAAGATCGGGCAACATTAATTATAGGTATTAACCCTATACATTTACCAGAGTACAATATTTTCCGAGCCACAGCGCCTTTAAACATGGATCACATGCTTTTGTCCTTCTATACAGGTCTATGACAATGCAATGTGAAGACTTGGTAAAAGCATTGTGAAAAAAATCAAAAGGAATCAATTTTTCTCTGAAAGCAGCTGGAAGCATGCCTTTTCTTGCCCGTTTCTGATTTGCTTCTGAGGTTGACACCCAATTTCAATTCACAAGCCTTTAATGATGTTTTCTTTCTACATTTACATGCAGGACAAGTGTGGTGCTATGGGGCTCAATTTCAGAATGTAAAGATCGCATCTAGAAAAGGTCTACAATTGCTGGGCATTGTTCAGCTGGAGTTTATTCTGCTTATGTTTTGGATCCTTGTTTCCTCATTCAACATAGTAATGAAATTATTAAATGAAACCTTTCTTTTTCCATTTCATACTTTATCATTACTGGGTCTCTGGGCTTCTCCAACAATGCAGGCAGATTATGTTTGTGCAGGTTCTGTACATAACAAAGTTGTAGTGACATCCACATGTGATGCTGAGAATCCATGAGCTCTATTTATATTTTAACCGTGAATCAGATAATCCCCCAAATATTGGGAATCTTCGAGGTCCATGTTTTTCAATGGCAGTAATTGTTTGATGGAATATCAGATTCCCTATTTTATATATCAGAATATGTGCAAGTATGGGATAGGAAGACAAAAAGAACAATAAAAACGTGCACAATTTTCTAACCTTTTCCTTTTCTACTAAATAAATGTGATGTTTTGTGTTAGATAAGATTATTACTATCACTTCCTATCTTTGTGACACCTAGAAATGAGGCGTGTTATCATTAGATTAGGCAATTGTTCCATTACCTGCCTTTGTCCAAGCAGCCAATGATTGCCCCCGACTCACAAAGGTTCCTTCCTCAGCTATGGCCAAAAAAAGTAAATGTACACCTTGTTATTACTGGGTTAGACCACCATTTCACCCTTCAGAACATCCATAATTCTTCATGCCATTTACTCATCAAGGTGATGGAAACATTTTGAGGGATTTTTCTCTATATAGACATGATGGCGTTATGCTGTTGCTGCAATTTTTGTTGGCTGCACATCCATGATGTGAGTGCGAATCCACCATATGCCAGAGGTGCTCTGTTGGATGGAGATCTGCTGGATGTGGAGGCCATTCAAGTCCAGTGAACTCATTGTCATGTTTGAAAAATCATTTTGAGATGGTTTAAGCTTTGTGCCATGGCGCATTACCCTGCTGGAAGTAGCCATCAGAAGATTGGTACACTGAGGGCATAAAGGAATGGACATGGTCAGCAACAATACTAAGGCGTGGCATTTGATCGATGCTCATTTGGTACTAAGGAGCCCAAAGTGTGCCAAGAAAAAATCCTCCACATCATTATACCACCAGTCCGAACCATTGATAGATGAATGGATCCATGCATTTATGTTGTTGATGCTAAATTGTGACCGTATAACTTGAATGCTGCAGCAGAAATAGAGACTCATCAGACTGGGCAACATTTTTCCACTCTTCTCCTTTCCAATTTTAGTAAGCCTCTACAAATTCAGTGCCTGTTCTTAATTGACAGGAGTGGCAGCCGGTGTGGTCTCCTGCTGTTGTAGCCCATTTGCTTTAAGGTTGGACTTGGTGTGCACTTTTCTTTTCTGCGTACCTCAGATGTAACAAGTGGCTTTTTCAGTTACTGCTACCTTTCCATCAGCTCGAACCAGTCTGTCCATTCTTATCTGACCTCCATCAACAAGGGATTTTCTCCCAGAGAACTGATGCTCATTGGATATTCTCCTTTTCTTGGACCATTTTCTTTAAATCCCAGTGATGGTATGCATAAAAACCCAGCAGATTAGCAATTCCTGAAATACTCAGTCCAGCCTCCCTTGCACCAACAACCATGTCAATTAAATCACCCTTCTTCCAATTTTTTTTTTTGAGGTTAAATAGTGAAAACAATATATACATACCGTTTTAAACAGAACTTAATGTACAAACAACAGTGAATTAACAGTGGTAAATTTTCTTAGTGAACAATTTGAAAAAGAGAAAGTAATCACAATAACAAAAAGCAATTTACCTTTTGTGCTTTAAAAAAAGAAGGGCTGATAGTAGGGCCTGAGTTGCTGCCATGTGGTTGGCTGATTAGATATTTGTTTAAACATGCAGTTGAATTAGTATAAGTAATAAAGTGGCCAGTGAGTGTATTCCTTAATAGCCATAAATGATATATTTCCAATTTGTGTGCACCAAATGCTTTTGTAAACCCAGACATTGCCTTGTCATGTCATCACAATACTGACAATAACTTTAGCAGAGAGCAGAGCTGTAAGAGGAACCCAGTAGACCTATCCACTACATGCTACCTGAAGAAAACTACAGCAGGGACAGATACAAGACGAGAAGCCCTGCACAAGGAAAGAGAGCAGAGATGGGTCTTGATTACTGGAAGCTCCTGGTGAAAGTCAGTTTTTATGCTGGATTGCTGTAGAAATCTGGAACAAATACACAAAGCACACCAAGACCAAGTAAAGCTGCGTACACACGGCAAATTTTTCTCGCCCGATAATCGGTATCTGCCAATTATCGGGCGAAAATCTGCCGTGTGTACAGTCGGTCGTCGTCCATCGTCCGACGACCGTCCTGGCGGATCCATGGACGATGGACGACGACCGATCCTAATGAAAGGGAAGGGGAGAGCGCGCAGCAGGGTGCCGCTCCGTCGCTCTCCCCCTCCCCTCTCCATAGAGCATGAACGGTGCTGTATGTACAGCATCGTTCATGCATCGTGCAGTCTTTTCTCGTTGGAAAGGATCGTGAAAGATCCTTTCCAACGAGAAAAATTGCAGGTGTGTACGCAGCTTTAGTATACACATGACTCTTATCATGTGCATTGCTTATCCTTGGCTTTAACAGGGACAATAGAAATCCAGAACTAATAGGCTTTTGGACAGAGTTCTACTTTTTTCTTTTCTATTAGCTTAAGTCAAGATAAAAAAAAAAAACACAGCATTTTGAGTCTGCAGCGCATGAGGATTGCTTGCAGATGCTTCTAACAACATATTCCATAATTTATGACTCCATTATGGCTGGAGATGCTATAAAAAGATCCAGCTGCTGAAAGAGCAGGCAGAATTATAAATAGTCAGCTCTTCTTAAAGTGTACCTTTCACCCATACTCGAGACAAATGAATATATAGAGCCCACTTACCTTGTCTGCCACCGATGCTGGTTAACTAAGCTGTGTTGCGGAGCATTGGTCTCCTGAAGTCTACTGGGATATCAAAATGTCCAACAGTGTCAATGTCCTAAGTCGCTGCAGCTCTCATGGGTTCCACCTTCTGCCCTAGAGTGGTGTGAAGGTCAGCAGGAGAAACCAGGCATCATCCAGAGTTGTCATCTACTAGATGGACTGAAGTGATCCTGGTGGACAGAGGTCATGTAGATCCTGGTGTCTTTGCAACTCTTAGCAGTGTTTACAGATCAGTTATCCGCTAAAGAGAATGTTACGGTGTGCAATCTGAGAACAAAATGCAAGAGTTGTCTTCAGTAGTTCCTCATTTACTATCCAGTCATGGCCTTGTCCAAGGTGCATTGCAATGACTGTGGACAAGTCAATCAGGAGTTGGCTATCCTGTATATCAGGGTGTTTCGCATAACTCTACTAAACAAAGTTGCATTTTTGGAGGTAAGGCAGTTTTTAAATTTGTATGTCCACTGGAGCCTTTCTATACAATTTTTCACGCAAGAAACCGTGGAAAATTTTTCAGGTTTATTGGAGGTTATTGGGCTAAATATACAATGGGCAAAATGCCCCCCTTATAAACAGTTACAAAAATCAGTAGCATCATGTGGAAGGCTTTTTCTCAATGACAATGACCCCGAAACTTAGCAGACATCATCAAAATGGAAGGTCAATCAACCACAGCTCAAAGAATCTAGAACAACCTCTAGAGGATTCCATGGAACCACAGGAGAGAATAGCTGGTTTACTGAGAATATTTACAGAGCTGTATGCAAAGTTTAGAAATTATACATGATAATATTCATGTGTCTGAAAGTTGGGTTTATAACCACGACAAGCTACTACTTCTGGTTCATAGCTGGTTTTAGGCATTAATAATACCAAAGCGTATCATAGGACATGAAGGTTTCTAAAAAGATTTATGATTATGTAGACCATGCTTGGATTGCCATGTCATTATTATGATCACAAAGCTTTGTTTATCACCGAAGCCAAATTAAATGGGACCTGGGTCCTACATTTAGGAGCAATGTGAGTACCTAGAGAACATTGTGAGGGACATGGTAAAATAGGAGGGAAAATATTGATATTTTTGGGAAAATCAAGTTCATGTTAAATCACCCATTCTCTATTTACTGTTCTTTAAAAAGTTATTACAAAATACTATTATATTTTTTTGCATCATTCTTCCTGGAGTTGTGGAATCTAAAATGCCCTCTGTGACCTGGATTGCCATGAGCTCATGCAGGCACTTGCAAATGCTAGTTGGCCTGTGTGTTCACTTTCCTTATTGTTCTCATCCACATTCTTTACCCAATCAGGCATCACTGCATTGCACAGTGCAGTTAATCTAATACAGCATGGTGATTGGAGGAATGAGAACAAAGATGACCTCATCAGTGAGCTACTGCCCCATCACTATCCAATCACAGGCTACCCTCTTCCTCAGATCTCCACGACTTTTCATGCAATTGGGTCGATGTACTTTAAAGGAAGATTGCCTGTTTGAAATATACCCTTGCATGAGATGTATCACTTAGCTTGATGAATGCTGTGAAAACTCACTATAAAAAAACAAAACAAACAAATCACACTTTTCCTTAACAAACAGGATTTTGCTTGCACATGACTGAATGATTGAAATCAGCAGAGAGTTATTTCCTTCACTATAAGCAAGAGGATAATTCACTTTGCTACGTGATTGGCCGGGATCCCTTTAGTAAATAAACCCAAATGTTTGGTGGAAGTGAGAAGACAAATTTTCTAAATATTCAGGGGCATGCAAAGAGAGTTCAGCAGGCATTGCTAGGAATCCTTGGTCAGCAGGTTTACAGGCTTGAATTTGGGTGTTCCAATACATTTGGGTAAGGGGTAGCCGATGACTTTACACTGAGGACCAGTGATTAAAGCTCTCCATTACTGGATAGACTATCATGGAAGAACCAGCAAACTTAAAATAGATCAGGTCCAGGATGGAAAACATTTGTCAATCCCAGGTTTTCCCATGATAGTCACTTTTCTCCAGTCATAGGGAGCTTTAATGAACTGGGCCCGATCTGTCCACCTTTATATTACTGGGTGAATTTGCATATATTTGGGCCTATGGAGCTGGTAGGTATCAATCTGTTTGGTTTTGGGGCAATTTTTTTACCCTGGTACAGACTCAGCCAGGGGTCATCAAGAACTTATACACAGAATCATCACCTAATCTGACCGTAAATTGCAAGACCAAGCTAACGCTTCCTTAAAGTGAATCCCCTGTGAACGGCATCTAAGTACTTGTTCCAACAAAGCCGAGACCAACAAGTTAAATGGCTGTGTCAGAGAGACAACACATCCAGGAATCGTAGATGATACAGACGGATTTTCCATCCTCCCCCCTTAGGCTGCTCCGAGGACGCGGACTTCTCTGCTCCTCTCTGTTTGTTATGACTTAATACCTTTTGCCGTCTTCCTCGGCGCTCAAACCACTCATCTTGCCCACAGCTGAGCAGGCTGTGACTCATTCCATATTAATGATCTGTATCGGAATTCTCACTCATCTGACTAATGTGTGTGATGTTTTTATTAACCGTGACATACAGATCATTTCTTGCCTGCCTGGGTATTAAAGAGGAACGTTCGCTCCGCAAACATCAAATGGCCGTTAGATTAAAGCAAAACTCCGCCAGGCACTATTTGCATCTAAACTGGCCACGTAGTCGTCTGCCAGCAGACGAAAACGAGTTCTGCTCGGGTGATCTGCTGCCAGTTTACCCTTGTCTGCACTGTGTATGCTGTGCAATCCATCAGAATGATGTGCTGGAGGGGAAGGTGGGCACGGACATAAAATTGCTTTGGGTAATCAGTACAGGACTGTTTTCTAGCAAAGCAATATCTCATTTTTTTATAAGACCGGGAGATTTGTCTTAAGGATGAACAGAAAAATACATATATGGGAATTGTTTGAAATAATAAATTTCTAATTTTCTAAATTCTAATTTCTGATTTCTAATTCTGTGAACTAGACAGACAGCACAGCTAGATCCTTGACCTCCACTAGAAGATACCCCACCACCTCCTGCTTTAGACTACATTCACATTGGCAATCAGCAGGTGCTTGATTTATAGGGGTTGTTGGGTGCCGCCATCTTGGATGTAGTATCAGCTGCACCAGTAGACTTAGTCACAACCTATAGCAGCCATTCTCAACTAGTTAGTTATGTGAATCCTTAGGGTTCTTCCAGGGGTTGTTAGATGCTTTCTTGACTTGTGGATGATTAATTTCCCATTATTTGTATCTTACCTAGTTCCAAGGTCAATATCACTATATCTGCAGGACCCAATTATTGCTTTAGCTGTCTAAAAAGGTGGCAAACCGACCTCTGTTAGAAGAGGAATTTATTCCACTGACCACCAGTGTAGGAGCATTTATTCCAACAGTTACCCAATGTATTTTTACCAAATGGCACATTCAGAAACAGATTTCCGACAAGACTATCCTGGCTTTAGCCCAGGTGGCATGACTACGAGGAGGTGACATTACAACATTTTTATGTGGAACTAGAATCTGCTGCTGGCCAATAAGCTCTACAGTAACAGTATGTACAAAGTGAAAGTCATTATACAGAGGTCCACACAATGCAGATATGTGTCCAGGGTGATATTTGTATTAAAAGTATCACTTTTCTCTCTCTATTATATTCTTACTTTCTTTACCCCCTCTTCTCTCTTTCTCTGCTCTGTCCCCTCTTTTCCCACCCCCACCCGCCTCCTCTCTTTGCCCCTTTTTTCTGTCTCTCTTCACTCTTCCTCTCTCTTTTCCCCCTTCTCTACAGTCTCCCTGTCTCCACTTTCACTTTCTTCTTCTCTGTCTCCTTTTTCCTTCTCTCTCTCACCCCTCACCATCTCTCCCTCCCTCTCACTTTTCTTGTATGACCTACCTCACTCTCCCCCCTCCACTTCCTTCCTTTTTCTCTTCTTTCCCTCCCTCTCTACGTTTATATTTTCCCTTCCCTCTCTCTCCCCTCACCCTCCCACTCACTTTGCTATCTCTCTTTTTTTGTATGCCCTCCTTCACTCTCTCATTCTACTTCCTTTCTTTTTTCTCCTTTTCCCACTTTCCCTCTCTGCTCTCTTTCCTTACCTCTCCCCCAATCCTTCCTCTTTTACCTCATTTTCTCCCCCCTCTCTCTCCTCTTTCCGTTTCTCCTTTCTCTATCTCTTTTATTGTGAAACAATTTTTTCTGTGTTTTGTCTGTGTCAGTGCAAAGGCTGTTGGTTTGGGGAAAGGGGTATCAGCACAACCTGATCAATCTAAATCTGATCAACCTAATCTAAAATAGGGGAGCAAAAAGTATAAATCTGCCCCTGGGCACATCCCAGAATGCCATCTACATTTCTAAAGTGTGGGTAGGGGCTAATGGATATTTGTACTTTACTTTCGATGTACAGTTATCTTTTAAACAATATTTTCAATGTTTTTTTTTTGTAAGCTATGAAACTTTCTATATTTGATATACCATATTTGTCATACAAACAATGGACCTGCATCCCAACTAAAAATCAAATCTCAAAGTGAGTTTGTGCTTTCCTCAATGGGTTCACTTTAAAGTATATCTAAACCCAATCAGAAAAATCTCTTATCAGCGTGGGAATAAAATTGTATTTTAAAAAATGGTTTTCAATTTTGTAAAATTAATTTTTATGAAATAAAACCTGGTGTAAGTAAAGCCTAGTATAAGTTGCACTACACAAGTGATCTAAGGCTTTGTTCTTTAGTTTGTATAATAACCTAAAATGGCCACCTTACAGCCTCTTCAACATCATTTCACTTTTCTGATGTGGAATCCTAAGGCCCATAGAAATAAGCATTTGGGATCCAGTGCAATGGAACCCACAGTAGGGGTTTTGCTGCTGTCTGTGTGCCTTGGAGGGAGATTTACACTTACACTGTTTAAAAAACACGTATCACAGCGGAAAGAGAAATTTTCTCTATGGCATTTTAAAACATGAAACTAAAATTTCCAATATGGGGCCGCAATGAACATTTTAAGAGAGAACCTCAAAGATTGGCACTCTGTTGAATAAGTTAGCGTGTAGAGATTGGCAAAAGGAGGCCAATATAACACATTAGGGGGCACACAATATAACACATTCAGATATTTTAGATAGCAGTCGTGCCTACAGCCCCAGAAACAAAAAGGATTTCCCTCACCACCAACTAAATAGGTACGTATTTTGCACATCTTTTTACACTCATTCATTGAGTTTCCTTCAAACAGAAATTAGGAAAATTGAAAACAGAAGGATAAACTTTTCCCAACTTTTTAAAAAATAAAAGAAAATGATCTTTTGACTGGAGTTTGACTTTGTACCTCCAAAACTGTACCTTGTAAACTGTAACTCTATCCAAGCACATCTTTTGTCTTATGCTTTGTGTAGATAGGAAGGTTTAATTCCTTTGGCAGATCTATATGGTTTATGATTAGACAATGTTCACAACTGCCAAGGGCCTATTCTGCCTACCCCAATCCAAACCATGGATTAAATATAGTACTTTGTATAGACACCTTTAATTATTAATACTTAGTGTCTCTGCCAACTCAAGCTTTACATGCAGTGGTCAGCCCACTCTATTCCACCGATCCCATTTCACTTTTTGAAAGGAATCTCAAAGAATGTTGAAATGAATCATCACTGGATGTTCTGGCTCCACTGTTCATGTTAAAGTAGAAGTAAACCCTAACTGAATTAAATTTAGTATGCTAAAGCACCTAGTATCATAATCAACCCTTTTTTCATGCAGAACACTTCACGTGACATTTTTGCATAAACTTCTCTTCTACCTGTACTCTGGCAATGGCTGCATGGCATTATTGGTATTAATGGACAATGCTTGCAAAAAGTTTGTTAAAAGGGCTACTAGTAGTCTTCATGTGACAAGGTGAGAATGCATGAGCACAACTTGGAGACAAGGGCAGAGCATTGTCACCCTTTAACAGCACCTTCAGGGCAGATCACTGGGTAATAGCCTTTCTCAACCTTTTTAGAATGGGGGAATCATCAAAATAACTTTAAGGGTTTAGGGAACCCCTGACAATAATATCACTAGAGACAGTACATAGGTGTGATGGTCAGAGGCATGAATGCCTCCTATATTCCTGGCCAGTTGGAAAAATATCACCATTAAAGATAGTCAAAATGATCATGATCAGTGTCAGTGGTAACTGATCTGAGAGGCACTGCTCATTGGTCAGGGAACCCCCAGCAACCTTTAAAGGAACCGTGGATGAGAACCACGGTAAAAAAAAAAAAAAAAACAACAGAAATGAAGATTTAAGTGATTGAGGTTACCACTTCCTGCAAGTATCCAAGAACCGTTTTGCTATATCTCAGAAATCTGAAATAGCCCTGTGTGTGCAAGAATTGTTGCTCCAGAGAGGCTGTAAAAGTAACGGTCTTCAAATTAGTTTTATTGAAGAATACATCTGAGATTTAGAAGGGATAGACTTTTACGAGTTCAAAATAGGTTTTAAGGGAGAGTCACAAAAAGAAAATATCCATCATCTGCCTGACAATTGGATGGGCACAAACACTGTCTTTAGTTTCCCTTGTGATTAAAGAGCACCAGTAACAGGAGCATCAGTCAATATAAAGATAATCAGAAGGTCATATCAACAAACGTCTATTTCATTTTGTCTTCTCATTGATATAAATGTATTCTATTAACCATGTACCTATATATGGAAGCTTAACCCGCCAGCACCATCACCTCAGCAGGCAGAGAGGAGCGGATTTGTATTGTGAAGGAGTAGGGGCTTAGAGAATATATGAAGGTAAATATAACTCAATTGCCCAACATATGCGAAAATAAAACATTCACTGAAATACCTTCAGTCTAGTAATGGCCTGTAACAAAAAGTCCTAAAGGGCAGCTGGTATCATTCAACCCACCTCCTGTGAGCCCCTAATGGATTTCAGTACCAAGTAGTCAGGGCCAACAGTACCACTACACTGAATGGCATACACCATGTGACCATATGTAGCTGCAATTCAGTGCAGGAAGAAAGTCTTCCTACAAATGCCAGAAGAGGAAGTACCTGAGACATTACTAGACAGGGAAGAAGACCCTTGAAAAAGATTTATGTATAAATGAATACACTCTGTCTAGCTGTCTCTGCCTAGCAAAACAAAAATCCCAAAGCCTGTGTTATCATCTGGGGTGCCTGTGGGGGCAGTGTTTTCATCTGGGGTTACTTCAGTTGGTTAGAGCAACATTATGTGGCCCAAAAAAGAGGTCAGTTGGCTACCTGAATATGAAGGGAATACGTGATAAGATACCATTTGGTATACCTATGGTTTGGCGAGAGCCAGGAGATCATTTCAGTGACTGTTACTTTTGTATAGTGAAAAGATCAGGATATATAACAAGAAAAATAAATGTTACATAAAGTAGCCTAGTCTACCATCGGCTATACACCCAGTGGCTCATTCAGATGAAATCCCAGTGATGGTTTTCATTACACTACCCTCTCTTGAAGAACATGATTATGGTGATGAGCTAGAAATGAGCTAGAAATGAATTTGCCTCCAAGATCTGCTCTAAAACAAAGTGATCCAAACATTCTACATGAGCCACTTGTTGATAGAAAGAATATTATATAATATTATAGATGAAGCAGTTCGTTATAGCTTTGCCAATTGAGAGTACCTCATTTTGGCATTTCCTAGCCTGTCATTTGAAAGAATAAAGGCCGGTGTGTTTGATGGTCCATAGATTCAGCAGCTCACCAAAGATGAGCATTTCATCAGGACAATGCCAGAAGTCGAAAAGAATACTTGGTTGTCATTTAAAGCCATTGTCAAGGACTTTCTTGGAATCACACATGCAAATAACTTCACAGAAATTTTCTTAGAAACTCTTTGAGAGCTACAAAATTCTTGGTTGCAATATGAGCATCAAGGTGCATTCTCTGCATAGCCATCTTTCTAACTTCCCGGAAAACCTTGGTGCAGTTTGATGCATTTGAAGGTCATGAAAGGACAGAATCAGGGTAGATGGGAAGTTCAGATAGTGGCTGACTATTGTTAGAGCTTCTGGCGAGCTTCTTGTCCTAACACTGAACACTCCAGGAAAAGCTATAGGCGTAAATTTATATCTTAACCACTTACCCGATTAATTTTAAAATGTTTTGCTGTAAAACAAATGTCATAGAGTAACAATAAATCCTTTGTATGAACAAAAGAAATTTAAATAAACAGTACATTCAAGTAATTTTATTATATTTTCATTGTATGTAAAATTTGTATGGAAGGTATCCTGTATTGTAAAAACTGGACGTGATAGCAAAAAACTGGGGTCATTTCTGGATTCACCACCCAAAAATTAATAAAAAACAAGTGTAAGATCTAACTCAACAAAAATGCGTTCCCCAGTGAAATTAATCTCAATGCTTTAGTAGCGGAGGGAACCTGACAAGGCTTCAATTCCCAACCAGTCCAAAATTTTACCACAACTAGCATGGATATACATGTTAGGTAATGGTTGGAATAAAGCCTCTTGGGTCCAAAGTTGTCATTTTGGATCCCTTCCTGATCTAAACTAACCCACTCTCTCCACAGATGTATACTCACAGAAATCTAGTGTCACAGTAGACACACCTACATAATACAATACATATTGTTTTGAAGATCCATCTCTATTGAAGCCATGATTTTCAAACTCTGCACTGATGATAACCAACAAGCTTGAAACTATTTGGATTGAAAGGCTCAACAGAATATCAATCAGTTCTGGTCCTCTGGGTGCAAAGCAATGTTCTAAATGACTCCCCTCAAAGTTCCTAAAGGGTAAGTTCACACAAATGTGATATTTTAGATATAGGAAGGGCATGGTATGCCTTCTTACATGACTCCAGTGGTGAGATCTGTTAAAATTCCTGACTCCATTCCTGTCCATCAGTACAATATTAGTTTTGCCAGCCACCTTTGTATATTCCAGCTCCATTTGTGGTATTTTCCATCTTACAATGAATACAAGTCAAGCAGTGATCATACAATAAATACTTCCATGAATCTTCCATTAAGACAAGTCAAGCAGTGATTGTAGGAACCTGTCTTGTGCCTCCTAAATACATCAGATAGATGGCAGTTGAGTGTTGCTGGAAACAATCTCTTATGATTGTTTCCAGTGACAGATGTACAAACCAGAGCTGTAAACACAGCATTGTTGTTCTATGGATAGGGGGACAAGAGATAAGATGCTCCCTGCTGTATTTCAATCCATTGAACTGCACAGCTGTCAATCCAATGGAGAATTGAAGAACATCAGGGGACTGCTGTACACATCAGAATTTCACCCATAACAAGCACACCTCAACTATATTTATTTTAACCTTGTATTTATTTGTTTGTTTGCCTGAAATTCAGCTTTAACTGTCTGTTTTGGTTACTGCTGGGTTGAGTCACTCACTGGCTGCAAGAGCGAGATTTCTCAACAACAAATTATGACTCTGAGCACTGCTATACAACTGAGATGTGACAAGGTTTGGAATATGCCGTAGTGCTATGGAAACAGTCATTTACATTTGTACAAAATGAAATTAAATAAACATTGTAAAAACAGACTTTCATATATATATTTGTTGATGTGAATTTAAGGTGGATGGGGAAAGTGACACTTTTTATGCCACCACCCCACAGATGTGTAACTTTACCCATGCTCTAATCCAAGGTTTCTCAACTCGGGTTCCTTTAGAGGTTGCTAGAAATTCTTTGAGCAATGAGCAGTTTGGGACTCTCAGGTTAAGTGACAACAATATTTTTGGCTATCTGTAAATGTGACATACTTCCCAATGGCCAGTGATGTAAGAGTCATTCTTCCTACTGACTACCATGCTAATGTACTGTGAGCTGTGGATATAGTAATTATAGGAGGGGTTCCCTAACTAACCTGAAAGTTAGTTCAAGGATTTCCCCATAAAAAAAAGGTTAAGAAAAATACATAGTAAGTTTTGTGTTAAAGCTCATATGAGATCCTGGAACTTTTGAGGATCCCAGTAAGACAACCATGCATTGTGCTTTGCCAGATATGCCAGATCTCCTTAGCATTCTCAGGTAGCTGGAATCACCTTTGACATCACTCGTTCTTGTTTGAAAGCCCAATAAGTATATTTCCATTTGTTTTTTTTAATCTTCTGCACCATTATTGTCTGGTTTTAAAATGAGGGTGAGTATTATTCTTCATTAAACAGCAGTCAGTCCTGGAGGACTTTGAGACCAGCCCCCTGCATGAGGGCATTAAAGGGTTGTGTTGGACTGACAGGAGTCGGCCTGAATGACACTGTAGTCATTGTAACCAAAGAGGACCAACTGGTGGTGTGGATTGAGGACGACAGAGCAGAAAGTGATTGAGAGTAGAATATTTTTTTTTTCCTTATTCTCTACAGGGAAGACATGTCCGGTGATAAGGAAAAAATTAGATATGTTTTCTGCTCCTATTCTATGTCCAGTTTCATAAAATAATACAGGTTCGCTTGCTAGAATGAATTGTACTAGAAAACGTTAAAAGAACAAATAGTTGTTTTCTAGGTCCTTGGAAAGTCTTGTTGATGACCATGAGGATAGTTTGGTCTTCTTCGTGAGGCATTGTGAGGCTTTGAAGAACAAGGTAATTGATAAATTGTTCCAGGATAACTGGAAGTCGTGTCTCCAATGTTCGGATGTCTAATGTGCAACTTTCTAGGAGTATGACTTAATATGTCAGATATTTAGATTAGGGAGCTGCTGGATGAAACTTGTCCAGAATTTTAGCTTAAATAAGCCTTCAATATGTTCTAGTTCGATCCTCTACAACAGGGGTGTTAAACACAAATACACAGAGGGCCAAAATTAAAAACGTAGACAAAGTCGCAGGCCAACCTTGAAATTTATTGATAAAATTGAGGAAGTTTTTCCTTCCCATTAAATATAAACCCTTTTTATATGGAAACAAAGATGTTTTGTTTCATATTTAACCTGGAACAAGCTTATAATTTAGAACGATGCATAAAATGTTTTATTCATTTTATGTAAGGAAAAAACTTATGCCTTTTTTTCTATATGTAGCCTTATGTATATATGTATATATGTAGCCATTGAGTTAAATTTCAATGGTAACCTTTCTGCACAGGCTAACAATAATATTAACAAAATTCTTCTATGAAAACCTAACCATTCAATTCCATGCCTTGGAATAGCAAGGAAAAGTACAGCTGGGGGGGAATGCTGGAAAAGCCAGATGCGGCCAACGCGGGGCTAAATTTTATGAGTAGCCTGCCGCTGAAACTTCCACTTTATTGAAATAGCATTGCTACTAAAATTCCTGGCATTATTTGCGTCTATAAATCAGTCCAATCCGGGGCCACGCATAAGCAGAGAGCCTGCTGATGCAAAGACGCAAGTGATGCCGGGAAGTGGAGTAGCGGCACTATTTCAATGCATCGGCGGGCCAGCTGCAGTTCACATTTAGGATTTGCGGGCCAGCTGCAGTTCACATTTAGGATTTCGGGGCAAAAAAAAAAGGACGTTGGGGGGCCAGAGTTTGACATCCCTGCTCTACAACCTACAAATAGAAAATTAAAAGATTAATGCATGGTGACCCTATCTCTTCTCTTTTACTTAGTAACTCGCTCATTTAAATAAACTTTTAAAAACTTTATTGTGAGCAGAGGATTCTGTTTTCCTTATCATCAGTAAGACACCCAACCCATTCAAAACTTTACAGAACCTACTACCCCCCCCCCCCCCCCACCATTTCTACCATGACGGCAGACATAGACAGAAAACATACAGCACCAGTTAATAACTTAGCAGCACTCATGTTTTATTCCAGAAGTTCAAGGGGAAGGGGAGGCCCTTGTAGCAGAGGCTGATGGAAATATTTGTAACCCTTGAACAAGACCGTGCATTGGGAGCAAGTGCAGAAATATACAGACAAATTGCCCATCACCGTGTGCCAGAAGGGAAAGGGAAGAGTGGGCCCTGGCAACAAACTGCATACAAAATAGGAATGCGTAATAGTGCCTCCATAGCATTAATAATAATAAAAAAAAAATTAAACAACAAAAAAAAAAAAAATTAAACAACAAAAAAAAAAAAAAGAATGTGGCTGGGTGCTATTGGTCCCTTTTTAGAAAAAGTGGAGGAGTCACTAATGAGGCATCTCATGCCCAATCCAGCTTAATCACATTTAGCAAATTTAACAGTTGTTTCTTGGCAAGCCCAAAAAGACATTTTCCATAAACATTTACTAGAGGTTCTCCAGCAACAATTTTAATTTTGGTAGTAATACAAAAGTGACAGCCATGAACTAGAGCTTAAGAGGACTGGGCTGGGGTATAGGGATCTCTTGGCTCCACAAGGCCACAACGCAGTCCCCGATATCTAATCTGACTTCAGAGTGTTGTCGTTAGCAGACATCTCTTGGAAGTGCCGCTGCCACATATGAAAAGCTTCCCATGAATAAATGCAGGGTCAGAACTAAAACTGAGTCTGGAGAACTTAGAGGTAACCTATACTGAATTGTGTAAGCTGCCATTGCTGATCTCCTGCTGAGCTGTGGGTTCACGTTCTTGCTTCAGAAAAACAAAAAAAAAAATCCACAAGGCAGCAAGCCAACTAGCATTTCCAAAAGATCAGCAACTACAGACTCCACATTTCTATCTTTTAGGTTCGCTTTTAGAACCCGATTCAGAATGGCTGCCCGTCTGCAGGTGAAGGGTAAAGCTGAACAGAAGCAACTACACACTGGGACATACACGGTTACCTAGAAAAAGTCCTAGCTGGCACTGGTGTGTGTGTGCTGGTTATGTAGACAAGTCTCTGCAGTGACTGGAAAGGAGGGGAAAAAAAGGGGAAAAAAGGAAGGGGGGGTGGGGGTTGGGGGTCTGGATTTGGCTAGTAAAAGTATTCGGGGTAAAAGAAAATAGAAGAAAGAGGTGGGGGTGTTGGTGGTCTTTGTCTATCAAGCCAGTCCCATTTCCTCTAGCACGCTGCGCGGTGACTCATCCTCCTGCAGAGAGAAAAAAAAAAAGAAAGCGCAGGGGTCAGATGAGAGAGAAAAATACATTGCAGCACATTACAGAACGCAGTGGGCTTTAATAGCTTGACACAAAGAGCAGCGATGTGCAGTAACCCATAGCAACCAGATGTTCGCCTTTATCAGCCTGACTGTACTAAACTGCTGAAATTTGATTTCCAATGTCTCGCTGTGAATTACATGAAATCATCCCTTTTTTGGTACAGTAAATGAAGCCCATGTCTTTGAAGAATGAAAAAATATACATTTCAAAGATACCAGGGAAGCAAGATTTTTATTATAAGCTCTCCGGCTGCCTCCGGTAGTACGCCGGCAGTCTCCGTCCGCCTCCGCTAGCCTTGTTTAAATCAAAAACTGCTGTGATTTGAAACTGTAGTTGTGTTCTAAAAGTTGATTCTAATTTCCTCCAGTCTCATGATATAGGTCATTAACAAATGACATGTGTCCAAAGGTCCCCATTGCAGATTGAAGAATTGATGAACAGGAATGACCACTTTGCACTCCTATGAAGGGAAGAACAGTGGGGTGCTACTGGCTTTTCCCACCAAACCCATTTACCTCTATTACCCCAATCACTCTTCCTATCTTAATCCCCCCCCCCCCCCCCCCCCCCCATTAAACAAAATTGTACTGTGTGTACAATGCTTGTTCATTCATCTGTTACTGGAAACGATCAGGAAATATTGTTTCCAGCAACAACAATCTGACCTGTGTACAAAGCTTAGGGGTCTTCATGAATATAAGAGTTTAAATCAGACAATTCCAAGTCTCTGGCAGCCCTTTGGATTTGCATGCACCCCAAGCTTGGAGGAGATCCTATACACCTAGAGGGATGCTAAGATTGCATGCTTTTGTATAAGAATCTGCTTTCTGCACGCCCCCCTTCTGCCTGTTGTTGCAAAGTTCAATGAACTGCATGTACCAGACGAAAATGCTGATTGTAGGTCTGCTGGCATTGAAACAAGCAGGTAAGCTCAGCAAATAACAGCCTGCGTTTTTTTTTTTTTATCCTAAAGATTTTCTTTTTAACAACTCTTCAAAGTGCTATTTGGCTGTAATGGCCATAAAAAGACATTTAATGTCAGAAATTGTACAGACCTCACAGAGATACCAGACTATTATATATATTTTCCCATGTTAATAACATTTTTAAGTAAAACGTTTCCACTTTCATCACATGTGCTTCTCCAGACTGTCATTGGCTAAAGAAACTGGAGAGCGATGGCTGGAGATAGGACACAGTGGAGATGCACTGACACTGGGATATAGACCCATGAAAGCAGCGTTCCCTCCAACCCCTTTTAGCTGGGCGCACCACCCAGCATTTTTCAGTAACCACCGTGCTATTTATGGGTGGTTACTGAAAAGTTGGATCACAGTTGGGAAAAGTTGGGTCACAATACAGTACCTAAACTTTCTTCCCACCCAGCCTAAAACAAAACAAAAAAAAAAAAATCACTGGAAAGGTTGTAGCTGCAAACATTAAGTTGGCCATACACTGGTAAATAAGTCCATGAATAGGTAAATGATCAACATCACCCAGATAAGGATCATATATATGGATATTACCCTGTACCTATCAGCGGAGAAGTTCACTCATGATCAATGCCACCTCCATGCTCTGATGACCAACAAAAGGGAGAGCTCCCGTTTAGTAACATTAATAGTGGTCAGGTGGCAACAATGGCTGAATCAAACATTGACTGTAAATGTCCTATTGTGTAATAGAATTTAGGTTTAGGAGTATTAACCATTGTATGGCCAGCATGAAAGCGTTTCGCAGTGTAATGCTGGCAAATCATGAGTGGTGGGGCTCCCCCTAATAAAAGAACTAAATCCCAATGAATGCAAGTGGTGGGGCAAAGGCAGTCAGCCTGGGGGTATAAAGGCTGGAGGATGCTGGACCTCCTCCAAAAAGATGGGAAGTTGCCCTGCTCTGCACAGTTTTGTTTGCAATTTAAAGTTGGATAAAAGTTGTTTGAGTTGACTCAACATAGGTCTGTGAGAGGTCAGTCGAGGCTCATGCCCATCATACATGACCTGTTGCCTAACCCAGCTGAATCTGTTTTTTTTTTCTTCCAATAAATAAAGCTATGTGCAATTGAAATCTAGGCAGTTTAAGAACCCAGGAATATTCCTATGCCAATTTAGGACGAGGAACTTCAGGGGGTATGGGCATTGCTAACAGAAGGGCAATGGGTCCAACTCAGCAGAGGTAGTAAAGTTCTTGGAAAAGTGGACTTCTGCA
This sequence comes from Pyxicephalus adspersus, assembly GCF_032062135.1. Lineage (NCBI taxonomy): Eukaryota > Metazoa > Chordata > Amphibia > Anura > Pyxicephalidae > Pyxicephalus > Pyxicephalus adspersus. The sequence goes on from NC_092859.1 coordinate 8,310,735, forward strand.
GGAAGACCACCATTTCCTCCCCAGAACTGGATATAAAAAGCGGATACGGCTTTTCTACTTAGACTGGAACTACTTTTGAATGGAAAAACTGCAAAACTGTCCACAACTTGTATGATGCACAGGTAGTTCATTTTGTGGATTTAAAACATAGGTTCAGCCAGGCTTTAAGGTGTATCTAAACCAGTTCTCGATGTGAGGACAGCATTTTTTCTGACTTTTTATTCTTGTATTACTTGCACTGTACTTATTTATAAACTCGCACCCCACAGACTTCTCCTCTCCGTATGCAGCCCCTCGCTGCCTCCTCTGTAAGGCACTCTATGCTGCAGTCATAGAATTGTTACAGAGAAGATACCCAGCATGGGGTATGGGGCAAGTAGAAGTCTTATTTACACCTCCCTTAAGCAAAATAATTTAGGATTTGCAGTGCAAAGTCCCTTTGTATGGATAGATTTTATGTATTCCTGAAAAGAAAACTAAAGTTTTGAACAAAAGTCCACTTCAAAATGAGAATAAAAAGTGAGAGATGCCACTGCCGATTTCCGGAATGTCAGCCCTATTGTGGCTTTACCATGCCAGAGAGTTAATAATCAGATCAGCATCACAGCATCACGATATAAAACCCATCAACCCAATGCAAAGATTTTTCTTTTTCCTTTTTGTTAAGTGCAGATAGGTAAACTCACACTTTAAACATTTCATTGCTATCGCCAAGTGCTTTTATTTTCCCCAAATCCTCGGCACAGCTATAATCTCTGCCTGCCACTCTCCCCACATCTATAAAATTTAGCCCCCTCCTTTTCTTCCATTCTGCCTTCTCATTACTCTGCCTTGTTACTTCTGCGCCTTCCGCCCATTCATCATTTCATTCAACCACTTTCTCCGTATCATTGAACTCCACAGTGTGCACCTGATCCCCCCTCCTCCTCCACCTTCCCCAAATCCGTGGCCCCCTCCTCTCAGACAGCCATAATCTCCCCGCCACACACACTCGCTCCCCCCCAACCCCGCCGCCCCCCTGCTCCAGTGTGGAAATTTCTTGTGATGAAAGTGAGTGGGTGGGAGTCACTGAGCTGTGACAGGACAAGAGATGTGTGATTCATCCACTGCAGAGAAAAGGAGGAGGGAGCAGGGAGACACAAAGAGAATAGAGAGAGTGAGAAAAAAACCCAAAATGAACAGCTGAGCAGAGAGACTAATGGAGACCAGGGACGTGAGGGGACAGAAAACTCGAAAACTTATCACCTCTTGTAACATGTCTGATTGCTCAATGGCTTTCAGCACACTCTTTTTCGACGTGTCTTGGATTTCACCACCCATCAGGAACTCGTCCAGGATAAAGTAGGCCTTTTCAAAGTTGAAGATGATATCTAGCTCGCAGACCTTTAGGAAAACAAAATGTTAGAGTTAATAAAGAGCCAGAAAATGCTAAAGTGCACTATTTAAAAAGAGACTCAATCGCCCTGCTCATTCAAGTCAACTATAATTGGTTGTGTCCTCACCAATACTTCCCCACAGCAACAGGCTAAAGCACCTGTGACGTCATTACGTCTTTCAAGTAACATTACTTGCCCTTGGCTTGGGGGGGTCGCATCATGGGGGAGGTCTTCTGCTACAAAATAACCCAATGTACTGGGTATTTTGCAGTAGCAGTCATGGAAAAAGGATGGAGGGGCCAAGGACAGGTTTAACATTTCAAGCACCTCATATTCACGTCTCTAGTTCCGACGCTTTTTAAAAACATGAGTTAAAAAAAAAAAAATGTTTTGGAGGGTCACCAACACCCCTCGCATCATATGATGGTGCATGCAGCTAGTAACTAACCCCTAAGCACTTTGTTATAGACGGAGGCCACATTCTACCGTATACCTGGAGGGATTTTGCAATGGCAGCCACAGAAGAAGTGCTGTCAAGTACATAATTTTACTCCTTACTGTTGGGGATTAGCCCTCGTGAACTTCTGAACATCCCTCCCTCACCATCTCAACATGAAAGATTTGGGAACAGGACTACCTGGGCAGTCAACACACAGAGAGCCAAAGACGTTGGTCCACAGATGTCTAAAAGGATCAACAGTTGTTGATAAGTCAAGCTTTAAGCCTTGCCTTTAGGATTCATAGCTCCACTCCTCTTAAAAGTTCTTAAATTCTGCAGATACATAAATCGCCTCATCCGTTGGTTTAAAGGAAATGCAGGTAAGTTGTATTGATCAACCTTGAGTCTTATGAGTCTTTTCATAATCAGGAAAGAGTTCTGACCTTTTGCAGTCCTGCACAGAATTTTAGAAACGGGAGAAAAAGTATAACCTGTATTCTCTCAATAAAGACCATAAAGCATCATGAGAAGTCTGAACAAAGGTAGGGAGTATCGTATCCAAGTGGATGGCACAATGAGCAGTGGCACGTGGATAACGGGGGAGGGTGTTGTCAAGTACAAATGTTAAGACTGAATAAAAAAAGAATCTTCGGTTGCCCTCCATTCATCTTTAATGCCTCACACCTTCATTAAACACAATTGGTCAGAAACTCTAAAGCTCTCTCAGTGTGCTTTGAGTGCATTTTAAACCAAGTTTGTTACAATAAGGCGAAACGCGTCAGCAGAAGACATTTTGCAGAGTGCTGTGAAAAGTGGAGTGTAGTGAGACATTTTTGTTCACTACAACAACCAATGTGGACAATGGGCTCATGGCACCAGGAGGACATATGCGCCTTGTTTTTGGGGCTGCCTAGCAGGATGATGGAAACGCATCAGAGGGACAATTCCACCTGGCAGATATATATAAAAAAAAAAAATACATCTTCACTGAAACAAGTGTATTTGGTCTCAGACAATACATATACGCTGGCCACCCAGCAATGCCCTATTGTCAAGGGATGACCATTTAGCGCAGGGGTGTCCAGCTCCAGTCATTTAGGGCTTGGATCCCCACATTTTGAAGATTTATCATACAGACAGTCCAGCAATGCCTGTTTATATGTAAATCCTGCTCATACAAGGTCTTTCTTTGGGGATTACAAAGGGCAATTTTAATATAAAGGCTAAAAGTAGGAAAAACAAGAAATACAAGTAATTTGGCCGGCAAAAGAGTCCCCTATATGGATGTTTTACATAGTCAGTCATTATACTGTAAAGATACAAACCTAAATCTAAAGCGGAAGTCTTTAATGATGACACCATTGAGGAAACAGCCAAAGAAATGAAACAGCTTTGGGGAAATGATCATCCGGCTTAAGTCAAGCAATACTTTTAAAGCTCCTCAAGACTAATTGAGCTGTGTATCCTTTAAGCATAGAGACACCATTTTTTTCCACTACCACCTTACACTTAATTATACAAGTTGCCCCTCCTACCCATATATTACGATGGACAGTCCAGTTTTCCCCCCAGCCCCATTTAACTGGGTGCACCACCCAACACTTTTTAGTAACCACCCTGGCTGTTTTTGGGTGGATACTGAAAAATGAGGTCACAATACAAGGGCAGCCACCCGCCTACAGCTCAAAAAAAAATGCTGGGTTCACTGACCAATAACGTGTGTCTAAATTTGGGAAGGGAGGAATCAACGTTTATAGGAAATTTTATTATAAAACAACTTCAGCAGCCTCAATCTTTATTATAAAACAATTTCAGCAGCCTCAATCTTTGGAGCTATGAACAGTTTTTTATGTATGTATGTTTTTTGCTTAAGGATAATCCCCGCTTATTTATTATTTACCGTTTGAACACCCTGGGTTGTAACAGGTTCACCTGAACAAGACAAAGCCTCCAGATCCTTCACATGATGAGAGCACCGTGGCAGAGTTTAAACAAAGCCGAGTGTGCTGCATCTAGTCATCTAGATGGCTTTTTTTGCACGACAAGAAGGATCACTGCAGGCACTGATCAAAAGGTTGACTGAGAAACACAGCAAGGGGGATACGTCAAGAAGAATAGCAAGAGTACAACAGGTTTGCTGAAAGTACATTTTAAAACAAGAGGCATGCCGATGTGTCACTGCTTCTAAACACGCACTTTTGTATGTTCATGGCACAAACAGTAGGAGGAATACTCAGAAAGAATTCCGATGAGGTATCGTTGCCATCTCTCTACGATCTTTACACTACCCAAGTTTGAGCAACCTTGCATTATTTATTAGCATAGTCAACAGCTTTGATGGTGGAGCAGTGAAGAAAAGGGCAACAGTGGGTGGGGGACTTTTACTGCTTGGTTCAAGACAACCAATTAGGACATATTTTACTTCCCAGTGCCACCATAGCCCAACACGAGCTTCCTTCGCTTGCAGGGTACTGGGAGTACTACTGAACTCTTCAGTCTCCCACGTTTCCTAACATGTCTGATGCCTGCAATTCCCTGCTGTGGCTCTGCTTACTCTTATGTAGACAACATGCAGAATCACACAACTTCCACTTTAGGAATACACAAACAGGCAGGCCATTACATCCTGAGCAGGAGTTACGTCATCCTGGCCTGGCCATTCAAGAAGAATGAAGATCATTATAAGGAGGAAAGAAGGCGTGACGGAATACCAGGTATAATGGGTTTAGCTCCACTTTAAAGCGTTGGATGTTTCAGTGTTTCAAGCTCTGTAAGGAAGCCTAAACTAGAGTTACCACTGAAAGCGGTACCAGCAAGTACAAATATCCTACTAATCAGAGTCTCTTAAACCCTGCTAGTGGTAATCACGAACGTGACTCGGGTTGTGCTTTACATGCTAAAAGCGGTAATGCCGAGTCACACTTAGAGTCGCTGAAAACATAAAAAAAAAAAAAAAATAAAAAAAACACCTTGTTCCGTTGGCGTCCCCTGGTGTCCTGCTGGTCTTTGCAGGTCCTCGGGACACGTCTTTTTTCTTTTATCTTCAGCTGGCGAATGCAGAGACCTTCTCTGTGGTTTCCCGGGGATGTTGGTGCATGCGTTGATGCGAGGCGGGAGGAGCAGGAGGAAATTCAAATAATTTTGTATTGGATTCAATCCAAAACAGCTGTATTAAGTTCAATACAAAAGAAACCTTTAGAGATATATATATATATATATTTATAATGTAAAATAAATTTCCATGCAAAAAGATGTAATCCTTTTTGCATGGAAAAACAGACTTAGAATTAGAACGCTAGGGGGTTAAAGCTGATCTCTAGTTTTAATAAGGCCAAGGCATGTCAGTCATAAAAAAATTTTTTCTTTGTCTTCCAGGTTGAATCATGGACAAACCATCAGGTTGTGCATCACCCTCAGACAGGGAAAGGAAGAAAACCCAAGGACATCTGGGGACCAGAAACCCTTATATAAAACTGTACGAGGAAACTTTTCAAAAACATGCTGATTTGAAAAAAAAAATGTAAAAAAAAAAAAATGTGAAGTTCTGCTTTAAACTTACAGTTGCAATCAACAAAGCTTTGAAACAATTACCTTATTGTAGGTCTACTGATAATGTAGACTGCCAAGGGAAGCCAATGGGTTGTATTTTCCTCCTTAAAATGCCTGTATTGCATATTAAAGTACGTAAAACAAACCATTATCACAGAATTGAATGAAGCTTGTTATATAAGCCCTGCTTGACCTAAACAAAGCAAGGCTTAGGGACTGCTCTCCCACTCATTTTTAGATCCACCGCCGAGAAGTAATTAAGGTCTTGCCCGATAAAAACCTGAACGTTTTGCGATTGTACTAGTAAAGGCTGACAATTCAAGCTAGGGCTTCCTTTGAAAGAATAAGTGCACTTAAAAATAGAAGCAGGTAAGCATCTGCAATGAAGTAGGCTATGGTTTACCACTTAACAGAAGGAGCGTTACGCTATAGTGAGAGCCTGTAGCGTTTATATTTTCTACAAGAAGAATGGATCATGAATCTGGCTCAAATGTAAATTCTTTGTGTTTAAACTTTACAGCCCAATCATTCCATCACTCTGTGGTCAAGTTGATGTATACATGACCTAAAGTCCCCTCAGTCTAAATATGGCCTACCTGTAAAGAACTGGGAGAAAGCTGCTTCCTGTTTTTCTGCACTTCACCTGGTTTATATTTCTGGTTATGAGCTTATGTAAGAATATGAATAGCCTACCTCTAAAGAGAACCAGTCATTAATGGACTTTTACTAAAACTTGAACATGAAGGATCTATTTATAAAGCAGAGAACATTCAGAAAATTTTCCCATCACCAGAATGAAAACACATGCACCTAGAAGACTGCAGAGAATGTTTGCTGAATGGAAATCTTAGGCTATGTTCACACTGGTGGTGAGGTTGTGGTGCATTTACCGTTTCCTCATGCCAAGGAACTATTGCGCCTCTTGGGACTCCTAGTGGCTGCTCCATAAGGGATAATTATGGGCAGAAAAAAATGGAACAAGGGTAGCAGTGGTGATACTGGTGGTTTAAGAACCAGTGCTGTGGGGCAAATGACCGAGCAGCAAGTTGCAAACTGCGGGGAACCTTGCGGGATCGGTCGATTCTTAAGAAGGTCTGGACCTGTCAATAATCTCAAGTAATAATTAGGCTTGCTAACTTATAAAAATGAAAGCTATAGTTCCACATTTTAGAATTGAAAGCAGGCATGATTTTTGTTGCAGACAGACAATATGATGAATATTGCAATAAAAATACTTAACTGCCTATTCACAATTTTTTCTTTCTTTTTAGGACACTGAGCTGCAAATGCAGAGCTCAGGATAGGATGCTAGGTATTCTAGTATCCCCCAGGGCTGCAGGATCTTAATGATGTAATTCCAGCTTGGCCAACCAAGATGGCAGAAAAATGGAACCTGATGGCGATAAGGATGGCGGTGCCCACAACTGAGCAAAGACAGGTGTAACAGACTGTACTTGAAAAAGTGATCAGGCAGATATATTTATTTATAGAACCCTGCCCTGTGAATTTTTTTACTTTTAAGGTTTAACTCCGCTTTAGGATTTAGTGTCTTATTTAACCAGTAAAAATCTGACAGAAACGTCTTGATCTCTTGCAGGAACTAAACGCACAAGATTTCTTCTAGCTCCTTAGTAATTGCAAAAACATCAAAACACAAGAGTCCCATAAAGGTTTATGTTCCTCCTAGATACAGAGCTCTGTCATGTAATACAGGTAAAAGCATTCAGATGACCAACAGTGTTAGCCACATGAGCTCAGGAAGTTGGAAAAGCAGCAAATATCAAACCTCTGATTGCCTTTTTCTGAAGAGCCAAAAGGAGACAGGTTACATGGAGTCTGACAGCTACTGCTCTGCCAGGTACCTGATCACATCCGTCTCCACAGTATGCACAACAGCATTACAGGAATGTAACAGATACTGACTTGACGTTCAATGCTGGTGTGCTTACTTCAGCGCTATGTGTTGACTAGACAGCATGTGTTGACAGGGCAGCAGCTGTCAAACCTCAGGAGGCCACTGTTATGTTGTCACAAAGATTTATTTCCAGACTAAGCGAAAGCTAAATAAGCGTAAATTTTTTCTAGCAAATAGGTTGCAGTAATTTCTTCAGTTTCCTGTGTGCAATTTAAACATTGTTCAGAATTTGTAACATTTTATGTACACCGAGGGCCAAATTTCCTACCACTGACACCAACTTACCTCCAAAATACCTGCCACTGGCACCTAAGGCATGATTTCTTCCACTGACAAATGATGGAACCCAATTCCCTCCACTGGCACCACTGATGGACCAGAAATCACGGGGAAAAATTCTTCCTATTGATGCCAAAGATTGAGTACCATCCACAATGCGGTTGAGCCATTTCTACCATTGACACAAACAATAAAGCATTATTCTCCCCGATAAGCGCCGAGCCATTCCTTCTGCTCCCGTTGATCCGAAAGTGCCGGGTCATTCCTTCTGCTCCAGTTGACCCAAAAGCACCGGGGCATTCCTTCTGCTCCCGATGACCCGAAAGCGCCGGGGCATTCCTTCTGCTCCCGATGACCCGAAAGTGCCGGGGCATTCCTTCTGCTCCCGATGACCCGAAAGTGCCGGGGCATTCCTTCTGCTCCCGATGACCCGAAAGCGCTGGGGCATTCCGATTTTTTTTTACTGACCATTAGATTTGGGTCTATTTCCCTTATTACCACTGGCCACAGTCTGACCTCCCTAGTCTTGAGTGACCGTTAACTGACATGTGCAAAATCAAAAACTAGAAAAAAGGCAACTACAATTATGAATGGGTGAAAGTTATGTCATCCCCGACCAGTCAATCAAGATGGCTGAAGAACACAAGGAGGAAGTGGAGAATAAAGAAGATGGCGGTGCCCAGTGACAGAACATGGACAGGTTAAGTATAGCAAGTTTAGTTCCACTTTATGTATCTGAGTGGACTATCCCTGTTATCGCTCATGTAAAAAATCCTTGATTGATACAAGACTACTAATGGATAAACGTATGTAGGCCAAAAGTCAATTAGAAGCAGCTGCTGTTATATATTATGCTTTCAGTCCTGACCAATTTATTTAAAATTGACACAAAAATAACTTTCTAAAATAGATCAAAATTACACTGGAGTGATCTTCACCAGAACAATCTGTATTTTCCAGCCCATCCAGCTGGTTTTATCTTTGATATTAAAATGCGAGATTGGCTGAAAGGGAAAAAAATTGCAGAAAAAAAATCCCTTGTTTGATGAATTGTTTCTATATCTCTAGCCATCAGACAATACGCATTTAGCTTAGCTTTCAGAACCCAACCCTATGCAACACTATTTTTTTTTTTAAACACCTGTTAAACCATAACAGCACAATGAAGGTGATGAATACCGCTTATTCTTCCTCCATCCCACCGGAACAATATTGCATTGGTCAGAGAAGCAGCGTCATTCTTAAAAAAAAAAAAAAAAAAAAACATACACTTGACAAGATTAGTGTTTGTGTCGTCCACGATTAAATATGTGCGTAATGCTCAGATCTGACTCATATTTTAATTATATGTTGCAGAGACATGAAACTGTCCATTACAGTGCCAGAATAACTCTGCGATACAAAGAAAGCAGTGCAGGAGCACAATTAAAAAAAACTATTGGCTAGACCCGGAAAAAGACGTGCATAAGAAAAAGTAAGACAACATATTGTGAAGCAGTTCTTTGAAGCCTCACAAGGCAGAGCAGGAAACAATTGTCTACAATTTGTGGAAATGTCTTTGCAATTGTGCCAAAAAGTCTTTTAGTGACACAATGGCGGCTAAAGCCAGATTTAGTCACAATTTTAGCCAATAGGTTGGGATGTACAGATGTGTCCAAAGTATGTGCCAGGTACTAAGAAAACCTTGTGTAAGTTTCCAAAGTGACCCAAAACAGCTAGATTTCAGGCCCTCGCAGAAACAATGGGCCCGATTTATTAAAGCTTTCACAGACTGGAAAGGATACATTTTCATCAGTGTACCAGGGTGATCTAGCAAACCTGGAATTGATATGGTCCAGGACTGTTTGTTAATAACAAATGACTTAGGAAATCCATTCCAGGTTTGCTGGACCCCCAGGTTCACTGTTGAAAGTGTATCTTTCACAGAGTGATTTTCCAGCCTACAAGAGAGTTCTGACGGTAAAATTAGCTGTTCAGAGCAGCGATAGCTCAAAAGTACTGTATGTGTGCACTTAAGTCTTGCAATGAGTCATAGACAAAGTATTTCTTATATGGTACATTAAGTTCTGATAGAAAAGAGACCCCCTCCCCTTCCACTATTTCTTTTAACAAACATCAATTTGAAATCATTATGTTCACTAGCAGGGTTCCACTGGCATCACAAAACAAAGTCATTTGTTTTTAAAAAAACAAAAAAAACAAAAACAAAGACACTTTTTAGGGTAAGAATTTCATTTTTAAGAGGAGATGAATATAATTTCAGGTATTTGTTAGAGTCAAAAAGGGACTCTAAAAGTCCCCTGAGGAAGCCAATCGGCAAAATGCGTCGGGGTAAGAGTCCACTGTATCATACGTAATCACTTTAACACCCCTAGCAGTAATCCTGAGTGTGACATGGGGTGGATTTTACTTGCTAAAAGTGGTAATCCAGAGTCACACTCGGGATCACTTTAAAACTTACCTTGCTCAGTTGGCGTCCCCTGGCGTCCTGCTGGCTCTCGCAGGTCCTAGGGACACGTCCTTCCTCTTTGATCTCCAGTTGGCGACTGCAGAGATGTTTTTCGGGGTTTCCCGGTGACGTCGGTACAGGCGGGAGGAACGGTGGGAAGTTTAAATAATTTTGTATTGGATTCAATACAAAATAGCTGTATTAAGTCCAATACAAAGAAATATTCATAATTATATATATATATGTACAGTTATATTACATGTTTAACTATTTTTTATTTTTAGTTTTTACAGATTTTTGTGTATTTTTATTGTATATTTTTATTGGAAGTTTATTATTAAATTAAATATTGGACATATTTCAGTGAGTTATACCTAAAAATTATAGGCCTACAATGTAAAATGAATTTCCATGGAAAAAAATGTAATGCTTTTTGCATGGAGAATTAGAATGCTAGGGGGGTTAAGAGAAAGTAATAAGAAGCTATGGCCAACAGCCGTTATTGTGTTTCTTACTATACTTTGTGTACCTTGCTTTTCAATTTGACTAATATTGACTCTATGCCTCAAAAGCCCTTCTTTGCCTAACTTTTCATTTCTTGTCTATAATATAATACTTTAAACACGGCCCCCCTCCACCCATCACAATTGATCTTTGATGGTCTTGTCATATCTTTCAATCTCTCCCTTGAGGTTTTTACACACCCCAGTTTTTTGTACACTGATTGAATTGATTTATTCTATATCAATATCATCAAGCATTCAGCCTCCCAACCCTAAAAGAAAAAAAATGCTTTTTTTACTCCCCCTATAGCCAAGGTCAAATGATACTCTAGTTCCGGAAGTTCTCTTTTCTTGCCCTCATTCATGCCTATGTTACATATACACTTCCAATTTGCTATCCAGTAGCTACATACACTCAGGATACAGATGGAGTCTGAAAATCAATATCAGGGTTACAGAACTGGTCATCACAGACATAAGCAGTGCTGGACTAGCATTCCCCTGCACTTAAAACCATAACCATAATTCTCCACACAGGGAAAAATAAAAGTGTAGAGTTGGGTTATTTGCCTGCAGAAATAAGTAAATCTTCTACACCACTTTTCTCCCGGCCCCTTTTATCTGGGCGCACCACCCGGCACTTTTCAGTAACCACTCAGCTGTTTATTAGGTGATTACTGAAGAGTTGAATCACACTACAGGGGCTGCAACCCGCCTACAGTTTGTTCCCACCCAGTTTAAAAACAATTTTGGCTTGAATACTACATGTTACACTTTTTGAGACCGGTCACCCATGTTCGGACCACTTGTAAAAATGGCACCTTGGTAACAGAGGAACCACAACAAAAATGGGTGTGCTGAATACAGAACATTCACTGGCAGATGTAAAAAAAAACGATGAACCTAGTTTGGGTTTTAATTATCTTTGGAGCAATACAGACTAAAGTAAATAGTCACGATAGTCTTAAAGGTCTGGAACAGTAAAAAGGACTGCAGCTTCTGGAATACATTAGAACTCTGTACACAAACCCTTCATCCTTTCTTCTACTCCCACGTCTGGATACTGCGCTTACTCTCCCCCCACCCTCTGGCATAGTGCGTCTCGTAGATAACACTTACGCTGCCAAAATATTTGTCCAGCAGTTCCACGTATCGGTGGATTAGCTCCAGGGTCAGCAGCTCATTATCCTGATCTTCAACCGCACAACAGAAATACAGGCTGGCGTATCTAGGAGAGAAAGCTTGGATTTAAAAAAGGAGATAAACAGGAGGTAGAGGGGGGGAAGAAGTGCGCTGGAGGTCAGTACATCTAGACCGAGTCTTAAAAATAGTCATAGAGAACATTCAAAACCAGTTTAGAAGAAGTGAAAAAGGGATAAAACACAAAGTATAGTACTACCTCTAATATTGTGCGTTACGTCCCCTACCTCCTAGATTGTAAGCTCTTTGGGGTATGCTCCTCTCCTCCTCCTGTGTCACTGACTGTATCTGTCTGTCATTTGGACCCCTATTTAATGTACAGCACTGCGTAATATGTTGGTGCTATATAAATCCTGTTTAATAATAATAATCATCAGTATGGCTGACCACAAAGTAGAATAAAATAGCAAGTTTTTGTGTCAGTCCTGTCTTATTTGTTTGTTAACTATTAAGCCCTAACATCTCTAACCTAGCAAAGTTCGAGCTCACTGCTGATTCACTCTGCAACTGATTAATAGGAGAATGAAGTCTGAGCTGTCACAAAGCATCTTTTAAAGGCGAGATCCAGCCTTCCCTTCAGTCTTGCACAGTTGTACAGGAGAATACAACTTTCTACTTACTTTGATTTTGTTGCACTTTGTAAGCCTCCTATAATGTACATTAGAAGCTGAAGCAAGTCAATGAAGGCATTACTAAAAAAAGACTGAATGCACATGTAACCAGCCTAAGAACTTTCACTCCTTCAATCAAGGAATTTTAAACTTCTTAAGTACATGTGTCAGAGGCTTTAGAGGAAATACTGTGATGTTTTCAGTAAGCTAGGCACTGTACTTGTTCATCCCTACAAGCAGCCATAATCTGTATATATTGCATAGAGAAGCAAGATAAGGTAAGTAATGAAAACAATCAAGCAGTGTCTTCCATTCTATTGAGAGGGAAGCACAAGGGGGATTCGTCCTGCTTAGGGGATGACAAAAGCCCCTCTTAGAGGTTGGTCATTCAGTGATCTGGCATGGTGGGTAAAGGAAAATCTGGGACACTTGTTTACACTCCAGATTCTAGAGAGACTCATTTCCAGTGTTCAATATCTATTGTTCGTATGGATCATAAGTCTCGGGTCTCTCAAAAAGATCGTTCACAGTACAGCCTAGTTCAGTTTTTTGGATTTGCTCACTTTTATTTGTAAAAGCAGAGGCAATTCTTCAACTGTTCCCCGCTTCCCCTTTTCACCAAATCTACAAAGCTGCAGGCTTTCCTGCCCCATGTAAGAGATCAGGGACAATTAGAAGGAAATCTGTGCAAGACTGAACAGAAAGCTTATTTAAAAATGAACAAAGATTTGCTCTACTTGTAATGCTACTGCACTGCAAAAAAAGTTCTATGTTGAAGCGTATACCAAAAAAGACTGCAAGAGCATTGATCTGCTATGCCCACAGCTGTGCTCAGTGGTTCTTCCCTTGGATTTCCGAATCATTACTGCAAACAGTAGTGAGTCACATAATGGAAGTTCCAGCACCAGATGGTAACCTTGCACAGGTCACAAAATAGCTATTTTGACAGACAAGTGCCTAAAAACTTTAATTATAGTTTATCCATGGCTAAAACTTCATGTTCGTTTTGGATGCGGTGGCAATCGGTAAAATCTTTCTCAGGTTTTCTATACTGTAAAAGAAACATGAAAAGAGAATGTTCATTTTGCTTGAGGTCCTCACCTTTTATAGACCACCTTGAGGTCTTTCCACTCCAGAAAGCTGCACATTTTAGGTTTGCGGCTGAGCACCGTCTGCATTAAATCTCGCACCAGCTTCTTCTTTTCCCGCTCTGAAGTAGCGACATACCATTTCTGCAAGCGCAGCTTCCCCTGCCGGCTGAACAGCAGCATAAATCGCATCTAGGAGAGACCATCAACAGAAATTATAGTTACATCCTTGATTATGAGCAGCTGGTTCCCTCTAGTGTGTAAGAAGATATATTGCATAGGTTTTAAATCTAGACAAAAATCTTCTACCACGCAGCTTCTGAAAAGGACCGCTTAATGCTTTAAATATTGTGCTGTTGAAAAAAATTAATAAAAACAGATTAAATAAAAGATGTGCTTGTGGTTACTTCTAGGGCTAATTACATAAAATGAATGTCTTCAATGCCCAATCACAGCCCATCTATATATAATATTTATTGCTGGAAACCATTAACATTTATACTCATATTAATGACAGCCCGTCTAATTACTAGAGACCAATGCTTCATATTCATGCAGCCTGTTTCACCTCAATACATACCTGTCCAGCGTTCTCCCCAGCCCCTTTTAGCTGGGCGCACTACCCGGCATTTTTCAGTAACCACCCGGCTGTTTTTGGGTGGGTAGTAAACAGTCACAATATAGGTGCCGTCACCCTCCTAGAATTTCTTCCCACCCAGATTAAAAGAATTAAAGGACTGAACACTGCTTTCAAAAGTAAAAGCTAATTTAAAAGGAAACAAGCACCATCAGGTACCTCCATCACCCTGAAATTTTGCTCCTTAACTTCCCAACAGCCATTAAACTCCATCTCCAATCTCCTAATTTCAAGGTTCTAGAAATGCACCCATCAAACTGCCGTATGGGCTATTTCACAGACACCCACATGCATACAGTGTTCTCCCCAGACCCTTTTAGCCGGGTGCACCACCAGGCACTTTTTAGTAGCCACCGGGCTGTTTTTGATTTGGTTCTGATGAGTTGGGTCACAATACAGAGGCTGCCACCCACCTATTATTTTCTTTCCACCCAGCTTAAAGAAATTTCTGGGTTGAGCACTGTGCATATATAGTACGATGGGGATAGGTAGGGCCATGGTTTATGGGGTGAGCAGCTGTTCAAAGCCAGAAACCAGTTCAGTGACTTTTATTCTTCTGAGACCCGATATCAGTGTTCTCCCCCCGGCCACTTTTATACAGACGCACCACCCAGCACTTTTCAGTAACCACCCGTTTTTGGCGAGTTGGGTCATATTACAGGGTCTGCCTACCACCTATATTTTCAACCCACCCGGCTTTTAAAAAAATTCTGGGTTCAACACAGCCTGATATGTGTTATTTAGTGTTGTTCAGGATGCAGAGAAATCCAAAAATTGTATATACTCTTCAACGCAAAAGCTTTTTTTACTAGATTTCTATAGAGATCACAGGATAGCTGTATGTTACATCTGACTTCTACAATCACATTAGATGCTCAGAGATGTCACCATTAGAGAGAATGGATAACCACTATTGAAGTGTATGTACAGTTTTAGGAACTCTCCGCATATATAGATCGCTGTTCTAGGGCTTTCATACAGAGAGCAAGTAAACTGCAAAACAAAACCTAGCCATGTTCCAGATCTTGCTAAACAAGATGCAGCCCTTGCTAAAAAAAAAAACTGGACAGGTCTAGCACTTTCCTGCTCCCTAATGCACAGATTTTCACAAAGGTCCAGTACTGACCAGACCTAGCTCCAGCAAACTCGGATTATCTGCTCCCCAGGCAATGTCTGTGAAAGTATGCAAGACCCAGAAGCATTCACTTGTCTGCAACAGGTGCATTCATGTGGTGGATCAGAAGTTCCGCAAGGTATATAATGAAAACCTTGTTGACATAGACCCCCGACAGGATCTTTCCAGGTACTCCGAGAGACCTTTTGTCACACGTTAAATTACGGCTGTTGGTTAAAATGGCCGATATCATGATGATTGCCATATAGGTTCCTAAGGAGCGCCTGTGCTACAGACAAGAGATATTATAACATAGCAGGGCTTGCTGTCTCTGACCTCTTTATTATACTTGTCACAAGTGTTCAGACACTTTGCTTTGTGACAATATAGAGGTCACAGTAAGTGTTTGCTACCTCGTTTCTCTGTTAACAATGCTCATTTCTGGCCCTGCTGGTAGAACAAGTTAGTTCTACATCTCCCTTATGGTTGGCTGCCTTCAGACCTTCTGGTTTAGGCAATTTCCTCCTTACCTTACTTTTCTTTCCCTTCTTGTAGGCTTTGACTTCTTCCATATAAATCGCTATCTTTAGCTTTATCCATGCAGAGTTTTCTCTCGTACTACATAAAATGCCATAGCACCCAAATGTTACATATAAGGAAAACCAAAGGTAGTCAAGTCTTGGATCTTGCACAGAACTGAGGGTAATTATGTTGCCCTCACATGACAACTCAAGACACCTGACCAAGCATTTTATCTCCCTATACCTACTATAAGAAGTAAGGGGTATGAGCTTCTGGTGGAGTTGTAATTAAAGTTAGTTACAACTCATTAGTTAAGCACTGTGTTTTTTTGTTATTGGGAACATCTTTTTGCGTTATGCCTTCACAAACATACCATAAAGCCTAAACTCAAGATGACATGATGTTCTTGAACAGTAAATTGTCAATTCATGCTGCAATCACATGTTGTATACATAGGTCCTACACAGTAGCTGAGCTGGGCACTTCCAACCTCTGTTAATTCCTGGGCTTTGTCACACCTAAAGGAATTTAAAGTCTGCTGGCAGCTGCTCAAGTTAAGGTCAGAAGGTCAAATGCAGATTAAACGGGTCAACCAATGAATCCAGAATGATTTCAGATGAATCTCAAACTGATGCCACCGACATAAAAACCTTTAACATGTATGCTCAGCATTCAATCTGTTCAACCCAGAATTTATCTTAAGCTAGATGGGAAGAAGTTGTAAGTGAGTGGCAGCCTCTGTATTGTGACCCAAATCTTCAGCCTTGTCTCGCTTACCTATAATTTATTATCAGAAGCTAATTCACTTCAGAAGAATTACTAGACAACTGGAAACCCCCAACAGGGAAAAGTTATCTATTGAAGATATATAGCAAAAATGTGGTTTTATATGGTCTAAATCATTAAAATCCATGTTGGGCCATGTACACATGATGTCCCCATTTTCAGGCTCCCACAAACGTTGTCCCTCATTCAGGCTACTGTCAACATGCACCGTGATGCATCCATGTGGGTCATATTGTGTGCTACAACATGTCTTGGTTTGGATTCATTGATTTCAGAAAACACTTAAAAAACTTAAAGCATAACTTAAGGGCATCTAATTTCACATTTAGAAGACATGCACAGCCCTAATTGTACTGACCCCCAGTTTCACCAGGATAAGTCAATCTGAATTTTTGAGTTTCCAGCACAGGAGCAAAATCAAAGAGGACACCTGTTCCCATTTTCCATAACAATGGTCTAAGAGGTGGAATTAAGATTATGGTAAATGACGCATGAAGTTGCTTTTTAGAAGGACTGTGTTGAACCCATTTGCCTTGCTTGAATCACCAGAGCTGTCCATGTGCCTACTTTTTAAGCGGTGGCGGAATGATCTATCCAAGCCCACTTTTACCCCTGCTCTAAACTGCCCCTTTCTAAAATCTCTGCTAGGTAATGTCAACCTGGTCCCTCTATGCAGACTGAAGTGAGAGCATCAGTGGTTCATCTTATAATTCTGAAGGTGACCGCTCGTTCAACTTGTGGATACAAATTCAAACCTTGGGTCCTTTCAGTTGGGTTCCTTTCTACAAGAACCAACTTCTGCAGCAGTTACACATTGTTGCTCTGGACCAGGTTCTGTACAGCGCAGGGTTCTCCACGGCCCCTTTTAGCCGGGCGCACCACCCAACATTTTCCGGTGACCACCCGGCTGTTTTTTGGGTGGTTACTAAAGAGTTGGGTAACAATACAGGGGCTGCACAAACCTATAATTTCTTACCACCCAGCTTAAAAAAGTTCCTGGGTTAAACGCTGCAGCGGAAACGATCATAAGGCCCCCATTTTAGAACAAAAAGTCACTTATGTTAGGATCACCAGGTTTTATTTTTATTAAATGCTGCAGATTTTTAAAAATTTGAAAACTTTTGAATTACACCACTAAATTATTGTTTACATTAGAATGTAGTGATTGGGTTGCTGCATGTTTGGCTATGATCCACAGGGGTGCAATTCAAAATCCCTTGGGGTTCCTAATACCAAAAGGCTTGAACTAACCTTGAAAGAAGCAGAATTACACCTACCTTTCCACACAATCATGTTTACTCCTAAGACAGGTTCCTCCCTGCTTTCACAAACTGGGTACTGTGGTTTCTCCTGCTGGCTCATAGTCACTAACAGAACACAATACTGATATAGCAGTCAGCTGGAAGAACCACAGTGGCTATAGGTGTCCGGCTACTGCACTAACCTGGATGTGCAGAATTAAATCAGGGCTAGGAGCTCTGCAAACATTTGGCAAACCAGCTGATGGACAGGGAAGTATTATACTTAACACTATCACTAAGTTACTATCTATCTAGATGATAATGTCTAATCCCAACCCACCCCCACTCTTAATACTCACCTCTACTATTGTTCCTACCTCTGTTAAGGGAACCACCAAAAAAACGTTGTACAAGCTCTGAAAGATGATTATGCCTGAGCACTGCATCATGTGGGACAGTCAGAGTCCCCCATTCATAACACTAGATAGAATGCAGTGGCTGGGGCAATTGGCCCTTAATGGGCAAGGCGGCATCATCTCTTTATTCACTGTCTGTGCCCGTCTGGTATGACTCTCTTCCTGTTCAGCCTGAACTCGTCAGTTGGATAGGAAGCAACCTTGGAGACTCTATCCCCTTACCCAGTCCAATATTGCTTTTCCCCTCCATCCAAAAACTTAAAAGAATGGGGGCTTTAACAGTTGGCCATTTTAAAGTATAAAAGTAATGTAGCCACTAATTCTAAGAGCTGCAGTATATTCCATATTTATTCTTGGGTTTAGATACACTGTAATGGAATGCTTTGGCTTCACCAAGTCTGCATTGCCAGGACTTTTAGAGACATTCACTTGCCAGGATAGGTGAATGGTATACTTTCATGGGATGACCTCAAAGCCATGATAAAGGGCGGTGACAATGCATCCCCTTATTACAATCTCTGATTACTTCCTAGACATTGCCCTACGAGCTCTCTATACTAATCAATTACACAGCCTGCTCCCTTTTGAAGATATTACCTTCCTGCTCACGGAGGCAAAGGTTTCCAAGATTAACCTTCCATTCTTTTTGTGCAGTTATTCTTTCCTGCCTTTCTCTTTTACTTGGTGTTTTTTGCCACTTCTTTAATCTCCCGCATTAGGGTGACAACTTTCTCTAAACTGCGACTGAAGTGAAGCAGCATTATCACCCTAGCATGAACTGTGCACTACAAGCCATACATTATTAAAAAAATTTATATAGCTCCAACATATTACGCAGCGCTGTACATTAAATAGAGGTGGCAAATGACAGACAAATACAGACAGTGACACAGGAGAGGACCCTGCCCCGAAGAGCTTACAATCTAGGAGGTGAGGGAAGTATCACACAATAGGAGGGGGATATAGAATGGTGGGTGAGTAGTGAGGGTTTAGGAGACAAAAGAAGTTGGGTAGGTGAGGTTGAAGCGTTGGGTTTTGAGGGATATTTTAAATGTGCAGAAAGTAGGAGCATGCCGAATAGGACGAAGGAGACCATTCCAGAGAGTCGGGGCAGCTCTAGAAAAGTCTTGGTGCCGTTTTTGTGATGAGGTTATGAGTGAGAAAGTCATTAGTAGGTCATTGGAGGAGCAGAGAGAGCAGCTAGGGGAGTATTTTTATGTCAAGTCAGAAAGGTAAGTGGGACAAGAACTGTGTAGGGATTTGAAGGCAAAGCACAGGAGCTTGAATTTGATTCTAAGGTAAAATGGAAGCCAATGAAGAGAACTACAAAGAGATGCAGCAGAAGAGAAGCAGTGGGAAGGCTGTGTTTGGGGTAGGTAGGTGGGAAGGCT